>NC_048572.1:90433724-90486224 GCF_013265735.2 Oncorhynchus mykiss | reverse complement strand
TTAAAATGATAGGAGAGGGAGGGGAGTAGAGAGGGAAAGGGAGGAGAGTAGAGAGGGAGGGGGAGGGGAGTAGAGAGGGAGAGAGGAGGGGAGTAGAGAGGGAGGGGAGTAGAGAGGGAGAGGAGGGGAGGAAAGAGGGAGAGGGAGGGGAGGGGAGTAGAGAGGGAGGGGGAGGGGAGTAGAGAGGGAGAGAGGAGGGGAGTGGGGAGGGGAGTAGAGAGGGAGAGAGGAGGGGAGTAGAGAGCGAGAGGGAGGGGAGTAGAGAGGGAGAGGAGTAGATAGGGAGAGAGGAGGAGAGGAAAGAGGGAGAGGGAGTAGAGAGGGAGAGAGGAGGGGAGGAAAGAGGGAGAGGAGTAGCTAGGGAGAGAGGAGGGGAGTAGAGAGGGAGAGGGAGGGGAGTAGAGAGGGAGGGGAGTAGAGAGGGAGAGGGAGGGGGAGGGGAGTAGAGAGGGAGAGGGAGGGGAGTAGAGAGGGAGAGGGAGGGGAGTAGAGAGGGAGGGGAGTAGAGAGGGAGAGGGAGGGGAGTAGAGAGGGAGGGGGAGGGGAGTAGAGAAGGAGAGGGAGGGGAGTAGAGAAGGAGAGGGAGGGGAGTAGAGAGGGAGGGGGAGGGGGAGGGGAGTAGAGAGGGAGAGGGAGAGGGAGAGGGAGTAGAGAGGGGAGTAGAGAGGGAGGGGAGTAGAGAGGGAGAGGGAGGGGAGTAGAGAGGGAGAGGGAGGGGGAGGGGAGTAGAGAGGGAGAGGGAGAGGGAGAGGGAGGGGAGGGGAGTAGAGAGGGAGAGGGAGGGGAGGGGAGTAGAGAGGGAGAGGGAGGGAGGGGAGTAGAGAGGGAGAGGGAGGGGAGGGGAGTAGAGAGGGAGGGGGAGGGGAGTAGAGAGGGAGGGGATTAGAGAGGGAGAGGGAGGGGAGTAGAGAGGGAGAGGGAGAGGGAGGGGAGTAGAGAGGGAGAGGGAGGGGAGTAGAGAGGGAGGGGGAGGGGAGTAGAGAGGGAGAGGGAGGGGAGTAGAGAGGGAGAGGGAGGGGAGTAGAGAGGGAGAGGGAGGGGAGTAGAGAGGGAGGGGGAGGGGAGTAGAGAGGGAGGGGAGTAGAGAGGGAGAGGGAGGGGAGTAGAGAGGGAGAGGGAGGGGAGTAGAGAGGGAGGGAGAGGGGAGTAGAGAGGAGGGGAGTAGAGAGGGAGAGGGAGGGGAGTAGAGAGGAAAGGAGGAGAGTTACGGAGAGGAGAGGAAAGGAGGAGAGATATGGAGAGGAGAGGAAAGGAGGAGAGATATGAGAGGAGAGGAAAGGAGGAGAGATATGGAGAGGAGAGGAAAGGAGGAGATATATGTAGAGGAGAGGAAAGGAGGAGATATATGGAGAGGAGAGGAAAGGAGGAGAGATATGGAGAGGAGAGGAAAGGAGGAGAGATGGAGAGGAGAGGAAAGGAGGAGAGATATGGAGAGGAGAGGAAAGGAGGAGAGATATGGAGAGGAGAGGAGAGGAGGAGAGTTACGGAGAGGAGAGGAAAGGAGGAGAGATATAATTAGAGGAGGGGAAAGGAGGAGAGATATGGAGAGGAGAGGAAAGGTGTGGGGAGGGGAGGGGTGTGATACGTACGATCATATCTATGATGCTGCGAATGGTCTGTAGCTGGGTGGATCTACTGTTGTCAGCTGCTGTGAAGTTCTGTCTGTAGTTCTGGTCTGTAGCAATCACTGACAGTCTGGTGTCCTTTTGAGATCAATACAGATATACATAAATCAATACAGAGATCAATACTGAGATACAGAGATCAATACAGAGATCAATACAGCGATACAGAGATAAATACAGAGATGAATACAGAGATACAGAGATCAATACAGAGATCAATACAGAGCTACAGAGATCAATACAGAGATACAGAGATCAATACAGAGATACAGAGATCAATACAGAGATACAGAGATCAATACAGAGATTAATACAGAGATACAGAGATCAATGCAGAGATCAATACAGAGATACAGAGATCATTACAGAGATACAGAGATCAATACAGAGATCAATACAGAGATACAGAGATCAATACAGAGATCAATACAGAGATCAATAAAAAGATCAATACAGAGATCAATACAGAGATCAATGCAGATATCAATACAGAGATCAATAAAGAGATACAGAGATCAATACAGAGATACAGATATCAATACAGAGATCAATATAGAGATCAATACAGTGATCAATTCAGAGATCAATATAGAGATCAATATAGAGATCAATACAGAGATCAAAACAGAGATCAATTCAGAGATCAATGCAGAGATCAATACAGAGATCAATACAGAAATCAATACAGAGATCAATATAGAGATCAATACAGAGATCAATACAGAGATCAATTCAGAGATCAGTACAGAGATTAATACAGAGATTAATACAGAGATCAATATAGAGATACAAAGATCAATACAGAGATCAATACAGAGATCAATACAGAGATCAATAAAGAGATCAATATAGAGATCAGTACAGAGATCAATACAGAGATCAATAAAGATATACAGAGATCAATTCAGAGATACAGAGATCAATACAGAGATCAGTACAGTGCTCAATTCAGAGATCAATATAGAGATCAATACAGAGATCAATTCAGAGATCAATGCAGAGATCAATACAGAGATCAATACAGAGATCAAAACAGAGATCAATTCAGAGATCAATGCAGAAATCAATACAGAGATCAATACAGAGATCAATATAGAGATCAATACAGTGATCACACGCGCACACGTGAGAGCGACCTGCATTCCATTGCATTTCTGAATAGAAAGGAATTCTCCGGTTGGATCATTATTGAAGATTTATGTTAGAAACATACTAAAGATTGATTCTATACATCGTTTGACATGTTTCTACGGACTGTAACAGAACTTTTTGACTTTGTCTGCACCTAGTGATCGTGCCTCGTGAATTTGGATTACTGGGCTAAACGCGCAAACAAAAAGGAGGTATTTGGACATAAATTATGAACTTTATCGAACAAACCAAACATTTATTGTGGAACTGGGAGCCCTGGGAGTGCATTCTGATGAAGATCATCAAAGGTAAGTGAATATTTAGAATGCTATTTCTGACTTCTGTTGACTCCACAACATGGCGGATATCTGTATGGCTTGTTTTGGTTTCTGAGAGCTGTACTCAGATTATTGCATGGTGTGCTTTTTCCGTAAAGTTTTTTTGAAATCTGACACAGCGGTTGTATTAAGGAGAAGTGGATCTAAAATTCCATGTATAATAGTTGAATCTTTTAGCAATGTTTATTATGAGTATTTCTATAAATTGATGTGGCTCTCTGCAAAATCACAGGACGTTTTGGAACTACTGAACATAACGCGCCAATGTAAACTGAGATTTTTGGATATAAATATGAACTTTATCGAACAAAACATTCATGTATTGTGTAACATAAAGTCCCATGAGTGTTGTCTGATGAAGATCATCAAAGGTTAGTGATTAATTTTATCTCTATTTCTGCTTTTTGTGACTCCTCTCTTTGGCTGGAAAAATGGCTGTGTTTTTCTGTGACTAGGTGCTGACCTAACTTAATCGTTTGGTGTGCTTTCGCTGTAAAGCCTTTTTGAAATCGGACACTGTGGCTGGATTTACAAGTTTATCTTTAAAATGGTGTAAAATACTTGTATGTTTGAGGAATTTTAATTATGGGATTTTTGTTGTTTTGAATTTGGCGCCCTGCAATTTCACTGGCTGTTGGCGAGGTGGGACGCTACCGTCAGAGAGGTTAAGCTTTAGCCCCACCCATCTCTTTAAAGCAAATTGGAGGTAGCCAGCGCACTTCTGTATGTTGTAAAAGCATTACATGGTCGCTGCCCATAACATTGCGTAATGCAGAAAATACAGGAGAGTTCAGGGGCCTTGGTTTAACAACTTCTTGACGCACCCATCCCGTTAGCGGGATCATTTTCATCAACATCTGCTGAATTGCAGAGCGCCAAATTCAAATTAAATGACTAAAAATATTACATTTTCATGAAATCACAAGTGCGATATAGCAAAACACAGCTTAGTTTGTTGTTAATCCACCTGGCGTGTCAGATTTCAATACAGCTTTTCGGTGAAAGCATAACAAGCGTTTATGTAAGAACATCTCTCAGTAGACAAAACATTACAAACAGCTAGCAGCCAAGTAGATTGGTCACGAAAGTCAGAAAAGCAATAAATTAAATTGCTTACCTTTGATGATCTTCGGATGTTTGCACTCACGAGACTCCCAGTTACACAATAAATGTTCCTTTTGTTCCATAAAGATTATTTTTATATCCAAAATACATCCATTTGTTTGGAGGGTTATGTTCAGAAATCCACAGGCTCGAGCGGTCACGACATCGCAGACAAAAATTCCAAATAGTATCCGTAAAGTGCGTGGAAATATGTCAAATGTTTTTTATAATCAATCCTCAGGTTGTTTTTACAATATATAATCGATAATATGTAAACCGGAATGTAGCTTCTTCCATAGGAGAGAGAGAGAAAATGGCTGTTGCGCATGAAAAACTCTGCTGGCACCCAGCCATGCACTGACGAGATGGGTTCTTTCTCGCTCATTTTTCAAAATAAAAGCCTGAAACTATGTCTAAAGACTGTTCACAGCTTGAGGAAGCCATAGGAAAAGGAATCTGGGTGATATCCCTTTAAATGGAGACAAGGCATCCAATGCAACAGAGAGCTTTCAGGAAAAACAGCGCTTCCTTGTTGGATTTTCCTCATGTTTTCGCCTGCAATATCAGTTCTGTTATACTCAGACAATATTTTGACAGTTTTGGAAACTTTAGAGTGTTTTCTATCCTAATCTGAGAATTATATGCATATTCTAGTTTCTGGGCTTGAGAAGTAGGCAGTTTCAAATGGGTACGTTTTTTAGCCAAAAACGAAAATACTGCCCCCTACACTCAGGAAGTTAACACTGTAGTGTCCAAAACGTCTTTCAAGCTGTCAGGCATTCCTTTGGCAGCAAGAGCCTCTTGGTGGATACTGTAGTGTACCCAAGTGGCGATGGTAGCAACTGCTTGCACGCGCGTTACCACTCCACTATGTCTTCCTGCCATGGCTTTTACGCCATCAATACCGAACACATCCTGACCACCAAAGTCCATTTGATGTCACAAAGCTGTCCGGTACCATTCCTCTCATGTTGTCCTGGTTTCCAGAAGAGGATGTCTTCCTTAATTGACCCCCCAAAAACTTAACAAACATATACCAGGAGCTGTGCCAGGCCCGCCACGTCTGTTCACTCATCCAGATGTAACAGACATATACCAGGAGCTGTGCCAGGCCCACCACGTCTGTTGACTCATCCAGCTGTAACAGACATATACCAGGAGCTGTACCAGGCCCACCACGTCTGTTGACTCATCCAGCTGTAACAGACATATACCAGGAGCTGTACCAGGCCCACCACGTCTGTTGACTCATCCAGCTGTAACAGACATATTTTTTTATTTTATTTTTATTTTACCTTTATTTAACCAGGCAAGACAGTTAAGAACAAATTCTTATTTTCAATGACGGCCTGGGAACAGTGGGTTAACTGCCTGTTCAGGGGCAGAACGACAGATTTGTACCTTGTCAGCTCGGGGGTTTGAACTCACAACCTTCCGGTTACTAGTCCAACGCTCTAACCACTAGGCTACCCTGCCGCCCCTATATACCAGGAGCTGTACCAGGCCCACCACGTCTGTTGACTCATCCAGCTGTAACAGACATATACCAGGAGCTGTGCCAGGCCCACCACGTCTGTTGACTCATCCAGCTGTAACAGACATATACCAGGAGCTGTACCAGGCCCACCACATCTGTTGACTCATCCAGCTGTAACAGACATATACCAGGAGCTGTGCCAGGCCCACCACGTCTGTTGACTCATCCAGCTGTAACAGACATATACCAGGAGCTGTACCAGGCCCACCACGTCTGTTGACTCATCCAGCTGTAACAGACATATACCAGGAGCTGTGCCAGGCCCACCACGTCTGTTGACTCATCCAGCTGTAACAGACATATACCAGGAGCTGTACCAGGCCCACCACATCTGTTGACTCATCCAGCTGTAACAGACATATACCAGGAGCTGTGCCAGGCCCACCACGTCTGTTGACTCATCCAGCTGTAACAGACATATACCAGGAGCTGTGCCAGGCCCACCACGTCTGTTGACTCATCCAGCTGTAACAGACATATACCAGGAGCTGTGCCAGGCCTGTTGACTCATCCAGCTGTAACAGACATATACCAGGAGCTGTACCAGGCCTGTTGACTCATCCAGATGTAACGCATAGAATTCACTGGCTTGTATGCGAAGCAGTAATTGTTTCAAAGCATCTCCTGCCATGTCACTGATGCGTTGTGAAACAGTGTTGTTAGATGAAGAAATTGCCTGTATAGTTTTTAAGGCCTTTTCCCTCAGCATTGTCCCAGCCATATCCACGGCAGCAGGAAGAAAGAAGTCCTCCACAATAGTATGGGGCTTGCCTGTTCTGGTGAGTCCCTCACAGTGAGTCATCTCACTCATAATATTCGAGAACCGGGGTTACGCAAGTAACCTTAAGTTATCGATACATATTATAAATACATCCACATAGTTATCAACATCAACATAACTACAGCAACATCAAGTCAACACCATATTAGTGACCCGCGAACAACCGTATAACTAAACCAACATCAAGTCAACACCATAACATCCACATCATTGCCTCTATTGGTCTCTAGGGCTGGGTGATATGGTCTCTAGGGCTGGGTGATATGATCTCTAGGGCTGGGTGATATGGGCTCTAGGGCTGGGTGATATGGTCCCTAGGGCTGGGTGATATGGTCTCTAGGGCTGGGTGATATGGTCTCTAGGGCTGGGTGATATGGTCTCTAGGGCTGGGTGATATGGTCTCTAGGGCTGGGTGATATGGTCCCTAGGGCTGGGTGATATGGTCTCTAGGGCTGGGTGATATGGTCTCTAGGGCTGGGTGATATGGTCTCTAGGGCTGGGTGATATGGTCTCTAGGGCTGGGTGATATGGTCTCTAGGGCTGAGTGATATGGTCTCTAGGGCTGGGTGATATGGTCTCTAGGGCTGGGTAACCTCAGGGTGGCAAAACATACAGTGGGGAGAACAAGTATTTGATACACTGCCGATTTTGCAGGTTTTCCTACTTACAAAGCATGTAGAGGTGCTTTGTAAGTAGGAAAATCTGCAAAATCGGCAGTGTATCAAATACTTGTTCTCCCCACTGTACATTCTACGTGATTTCAATGGGTCTTACTCCATTCTGATTGATTTATACTGTTCAATTCAACTTCAACCAAAAGTTCCAAAAGTTTCCATACTGCCACGTAGGGCTGCATGATATTGGCAATACATCTAGGCTTTTATTTTTAACCAAATATTGCAATTGTGATTAGACTTGCAATTTAGATCAAAACACTTGGGTGAACTGCTGTAGTCATGGAAATAGAATGATTATTATGATTATGTAGTAAAAATATAATTATAATAACAGTGGGCACTTTGAACACAGTGTTGTTTGACATGACAACCAATGAAAAAGCCAGGGAGGCGTTCATAGAACTAGGAATTAGATTACTAATATAATCACTATGGAGGTGTTATTGTGACAGGGCAGGAACCAAAGTGTTGGTCAGTGTTTCCCAGGGGAATGATAATACTATTAAGATCTCTATGGAGGAGTTATTGTGACAGGATAGGAACCAAAGTGTTGGTCAGTGTTTCCCAGGGGAGTGCCAATACTAATAAGATCTCTATGGAGGTGTTAATGTGACAGGATAGGAACCAAAGTGATGACCAGTGTTTCTCAGGGGAGTGCCAATACTAATAAGATCTCTATGGAGGTATTATTGTGACAGGGTAGGAACCAAAGTGTTGGTCAGTGTTTCCCAGGGGAGTGCTAATACTATTAAGATATCTATGGAGGTGTTATTGTGACAGGGTAGGAACCAAAGTGTTGGTCAGTGTTTCCCAGGGGAGTGCCAATACTAATACGATCTCTATGGAGGTGTTATTGTGACAGGGTAGGAACCAAAGTCTTGGTCAGTGTTTCCCATGGGACCCCTATAATCTTTGGCTTACTTCATGTAGCTAACCTATTCCTCTCTCGTGTTGGTTGCTGCAACCAACATGCTGATTTAGGCCTACACCAGCACTGGTATCAGACTGTATTAGACAGCTATGTTTGCTCTGACGCAGTACATTTATTAGCTTGCCAGCTAACGGGAAAAGACTAACTAGATGTTTGCAGACAGTAACATCCACAAACTAATAGAGTAATTATAGAATGCTTATGGATTTCTATAAAGAAGCAAAGGGGAAAGCAGCATAGATGTCATCAACATATTATTGCATTTGCTGCATCGACCATGCAGACTGAAGACATCGACCATGCAGACTGAAGACATCGACCATGCAAACGGTCTGCAAATGATCTCGTGCTCAACCAACAACAACTGCGCTCCTTGTGTTACAGGGGGCGGGGCTTGGTGAGAGAGGAAGAGAAATGACCCAAGTAGCGGAGTAAACTATACAGAGTGAAATACTGTTACCATGGTCAGGTTAAAAGGGTGTGTGTGTGTGTGTGTGTGTGTGTGTGTGTGTGTGTGTGTGTGTGTGTCGTACCTCCTGGTCAGGTGATATGGCGACAGAGAAGACTTTAACCCCGTGTTGCCTGGCCTCATTGGCAGCTTCCTGTATCCCCCCACAGGGCTCCTTGTAACCTGTTAGAGGATGACCGTCCGTCACCACGACGATGTACTTATTTTCCTGGTAGTGGGAGCCCCTGAACACACACACCGGATAGAAAGGGACGTAATGAGACACACTGCAACAACAAAAACACTAGACAGGTACTATAGAGAAACCACTAGACAGGTACTATAGAGAAACCACTAGACAGGTACTATAGAGAAACCACTAGACAGGTACTATAGAGAAACCACTAGACAGGTACTATAGAGAAACCATTAGACAGGTACTATAGAGAAACCACTAGACAGGTACTATAGAGAAACCATTATACAGGTACTATAGAGAAACCATTAGACAGGTACTATAGAGAAACCATTAGACAGGTACTATAGAGAAACCACTAGACAGGTACTATAGAGAAACCACTAGACAGGTACTATAGAGAAACCATTATACAGGTACTATAGAGAAACCACTAGACAGGTACTATAGAGAAACCACTAGACAGGTACTATAGAGAAACCACTAGACAGGTACTATAGAGAAACCACTAGACAGGTACTATAGAGAAACCATTAGACAGGTATTCAGATGATGAAAGGGAGGGGAATGGTGATTAATGGGCAGGGCCAGGGGACAGTTAAGGGGTGTGGTCAGAGAGGAATGAGGGAGACATCCTGATGAGCCTTTCTAATGACGTGTATGTGTGTATTACCCTATGAGCAGCTCAGCGATGCCTCTCTTGATGGCACAGTCAGTGTGTGTTCCCTTGCCGATGTAGCTGATGCCCTTGATGTCACTGATGAGCGCCTGGCGCTCGGTGGCGATGTCACTCAGCTGGCGCACTAAGATGATCTCATCAGAGTAGTGCAGCGCTCCAGAGTTCCATGTCAGGGACCGGTCACATGGGTGGCGCCTAGCAACAACAACACACACAGAGAAAAGTTATATCGCATCACTAACCACGTTACCATCAACAGTTTTTAGGTGAAAAAGTCATATCTTATAAAAAAATCACGACAGCTGGGATGGAAACAGGAAGTTTTGGTAAAATGTTAGAAATGTCGACCGATAATGTCTCTGTCGACATGGTGGAATTCTTTGTGCCTGTAAAATTATTTATGCAGGAAATGGCGCTGGAAACACCTTTATGCGCAAATATTGATATATTGAACACTAAACAAAATATAAACGCAACATGCAACAATATTTTACTGAGTTACAGATCATATAAGGATATCAGTCAATGGAAATACATCTTTGAGGCCCTAATCTATGGATTGAGTGGGAATAACAGATATGCATCTGAGATTACTGAGTAGTTTGGTTCATTAGGCTGACCTCCAGTCTTCATTGTTCATCAGGCTGACCTCCAGTCTTCATGGTTCATCAGGCTGACCTCCAGTCTTCATTGTTCATCAGGCTGACCTCCAGTCTTCATGGTTCATCAGGCTGACCTCCAGTCTTCATGGAAATTACTGAGTAGTTTGGTTCATCAGGTTGATCCCCAGTCTCCATGGAGATTACTGAGTAGTTTAGTTCATCGGGCTGACCTCCAGTCTCCATTGAGATTACTGAGTAGTTTAGTTCATCAGGCTGACCTCCAGTCTCCATGGAGATTACTGAGTAGTTTGGTTCATCAGGCTGACCTCCAGTCTTCATGGTTCACCAGGCTGACCTCCAGTCTCCATGGGGATTACTGAGTAGTTTGGTTCACCAGGCTGACCTCCAGTCTCCATGGAGATTACTGAGTAGTTTAGTTCATCAGGCTGACCTCCAGTCTCCATGGAGAATACTGAGTAGTTTGGTTCATCAGGCTGATCCCCAGTCTCCATGGAGATTACTGAGTAGTTTAGTTCATCAGGCTGACCTCCAGTCTCCATGGAGATTACTGAGTAGTTTGGTTCATTAGGCTGACCTCCAGTCTTCATGGTTCATCAGGCTGACCTCCAGTCTTCATGGTTCATCAAGCTGACCTCCAGTCTTCATGGGGATTACTGAGTAGTTTGGTTCACCAGGCTGACCTCCAGTCTCCATGGAGATTACTGAGTAGTTTAGTTCATCAGGCTGACCTCCAGTCTCCATGGAGAATACTGAGTAGTTTGGTTCATCAGGCTGATCCCCAGTCTCCATGGAGATTACTGAGTAGTTTAGTTCATCAGGCTGACCTCCAGTCTCCATGGAGATTACTGAGTAGTTTGGTTCATTAGGCTGACCTCCAGTCTTCATGGTTCATCAGGCTGACCTCCAGTCTTCATGGTTCATCAAGCTGACCTCCAGTCTTCATGGTTCATCAGGCTGACCTCCAGTCTTCATGGAGATTACTGAGTAGTTTGGTTCATCAGGCTGACCTCCAGTCTTCATGGTTCCTCAGGATGACCTCCAGTCTTCATGGTTCATCAGGCTGACCTCCAGTCTTCATGGTTCATCAGGCTGACCTCCAGTCTTCATGGTTCATCAGGCTGACCTCAAGTCTTCATGGAGATTACTGAGTAGTTTGGTTCATCAGGCTGACCTCCAGTCTCCATGGAGATTACTGAGTAGTTTGGTTCATCAGGCTGACCTCCAGTCTTCATGGTTCATCAGGCTGACCTCCAGTCTTCATGGAAATTACTGAGTAGTTTGGTTCATCAGGCTGACCACCAGTCTCCATGGAGATTACTGAGTAGTTTGGTTCATCAGGCTGACCTCCAGTCTTCATGGAGATTACTGAGTAGTTTGGTTCATCAGGCTGACCTCCAGTCTTCATGGAGATTACTGAGTAGTTTGGTTCATCAGGCTGACCTCCAGTCTTCATGGTTCATCAGGCTGATCCCAAGTCTCCATGGAGATTACTGAGTAGTTTGGTTCATCAGGCTGACCTCCAGTCTTCATGGTTCATCAGGCTGACCTCCAGTCTTCATGGTTCATCAAGCTGACCTCCAGTCTTCATGGTTCATCAGGCTGACCTCCAGTCTTCATGGAGATTACTGAGTAGTTTGGTTCATCAGGCTGACCTCCAGTCTTCATGGTTCCTCAGGATGACCTCCAGTCTTCATGGTTCATCAGGCTGACCTCCAGTCTTCATGGTTCATCAGGCTGATCTCCAGTCTTCATGGTTCATCAGGCTGACCTCCAGTCTCCATGGAGATTACTGAGTAGTTAGTTTGGTTCATCAGGCTGACCTCCAGTCTTTATGGTTCATCAGGCTGACCTCCAGTCTTCATGGAAATTACTGAGTAGTTTGGTTCATCAGGCTGACCTCCAGTCTCCATGGAGATTACTGAGTAGTTTGGTTCATCAGGCTGACCTCCAGTCTTCATGGAGATTACTGAGTAGTTTGGTTCATCAGGCTGACCTCCAGTCTTCATGGAGATTACTGAGTAGTTTGGTTCATCAGGCTGACCTCAGTCTTCATGGTTCATCAGGCTGATCCCAAGTCTCCATGGAGATTACTGAGTAGTTTGGTTCATCAGGCTGACCCCCAGTCTTCATGGAAATTACTGAGTAGTTTGGTTCACCAGGCTGACCTCCAGTCTCCATGGAGATTACTGAGTAGTTTAGTTCATTAGGCTGACCTCCAGTCTTCATGGTTCATCAGGCTGACCTCCAGTCTTCATGGTTCATCAGGCTGACCTCAGTCTTCATGGTTCATCAGGCTGATCCCAAGTCTCCATGGAGATTACTGAGTAGTTTGGTTCATCAGGCTGACCTCCAGTCTCCATGGAGATTACTGAGTAGTTTAGTTCATTAGGCTGACCTCCAGTCTTCATGGTTCATCAGGCTGACCTCCAGTCTTCATGGTTCATCAGGCTGACCTCCAGTCTTCATGGTTCATCAAGCTGACCTCCAGTCTTCATGGTTCATCAGGCTGACCTCCAGTCTTCATGGAGATTACTGAGTAGTTTAGTTCATCAGGCTGACCTCCAGTCTTCATGGTTCATCAGGCTGACCTCCAGTCTTCATGGTTCATCAAGCTGACCAACCAGTCTTCATGGTTCATCAGGCTGACCTCCAGTCTTCATGGAGATTACTGAGTAGTTTGGTTCATCAGGCTGACCTCCAGTCTTCATGGTTCCTCAGGATGACCTCCAGTCTTCATGGTTCATCAGGCTGACCTCCAGTCTTCATGGTTCATCAGGCTGATCTCCAGTCTTCATGGTTCATCAGGCTGACCTCCAGTCTCCATGGAGATTACTGAGTAGTTTGGTTCAGCAGGCTGACCTCCAGTCTTCATGGTTCATCAGGCTGACCTCCAGTCTTCATGGAAATTACTGAGTAGTTTGGTTCATCAGGCTGACCTCCAGTCTCCATGGAGATTACTGAGTAGTTTGGTTCATCAGGCTGACCTCCAGTCTTCATGGAGATTACTGAGTAGTTTGGTTCATCAGGCTGACCTCCAGTCTTCATGGAGATTACTGAGTAGTTTGGTTCATCAGGCTGACCTCAGTCTTCATGGTTCATCAGGCTGATCCCAAGTCTCCATGGAGATTACTGAGTAGTTTGGTTCATCAGGCTGATCCCAAGTCTCCATGGAGATTACTGAGTAGTTTGGTTCACCAGGCTGACCTCCAGTCTCCATGGAGATTACTGAGTAGTTTAGTTCATCAGGCTGACCCCCAGTCTCCATGGAGATTACTGAGTAGTTTGGTTCATCAGGCTGACCTCCAGTCTTCATGGTTCATCAGGCTGACCTCCAGTCTTCATGGAAATTACTGAGTAGTTTGGTTCATCAGGCTGACCTTCAGTCTCCGTGGAGATTACTGAGTAGTTTGGTTCATCAGGCTGACCTCCAGTCTTCATGGTTCATCAGGCTGACCTCCAGTCTCCATGGAGATTACTGAGTAGTTTAGTTCATCAGGCTGACCCCCAGTCTCCATGGAGATTACTGAGTAGTTTGGTTCATCAGGCTGACCTCCAGTCTTCATGGTTCATCAGGCTGACATCCAGTCTTCATGGAAATTACTGAGTAGTTTGGTTCATCAGGCTGACCTTCAGTCTCCATGGAGATTACTGAGTAGTTTGGTTCATCAGGCTGACCTCCAGTCTTCATGGTTCATCAGGCTGACCTCCAGTCTTCATGGAAATTACTGAGTAGTTTGGTTCATCAGGCTGACCTCCAGTCTCGATGGAGATTTCTGAGTAGTTTGGTTCATCAGGCTGACCTCCAGTCTTCATTGTTCATCAGGCTGACCTCCAGTCTTCATGGTTCATCAGGCTGACCTCCAGTCTTCATGGAGATTACTGAGTAGTTAGGTTCATCAGGCTGACCTCCAGTCTCCATGGAGGAGATTACTGTGTAGTTTGGTTCATCAGGTTGATCCCCAGTCTTCATGGAGATTACTGAGTAATTTGGTTCATCAGGCTGACCTCCAGTCTCCATGGAGATTACTGAGCAGTTTGGTTCATCAGGCTGACCTCCAGTCTTCATTGTTCATCAGGCTGACCTCCAGTCTTCATGGTTCATCAGGCTGACCTCCAGTCTTCATGGAGATTACTGAGTAGTTTGGTTCATCAGGCTGACCTCCAGTCTTCATTGTTCATCAGGCTGACCTCCAGTCTTCATGATTCATCAGGCTGACCTCCAGTCTTCATGGAGATTACTGAGTAGTTAGGTTCATCAGGCTGACCTCCAGTCTCCATGGAGGAGATTACTGTGTAGTTTGGTTCATCAGGTTGATCCCCAGTCTTCATGGAGATTACTGAGTAGTTTGGTTCATCAGGCTGACCTCCAGTCTTCATGGAGATTACTGAGTAATTTGGTTCATCAGGCTGACCTCCAGTCTCCATGGAGATTACTGAGTAGTTTGGTTCATCAGGCTGACCTCCAGTCTTCATTGTTCATCAGGCTGACCTCCAGTCTTCATGGTTCATCAGGCTGACCTCCAGTCTTCATGGAGATTACTGAGTAGTTTGGTTCATCAGGCTGACCTCCAGTCTCCTTGGAGATTACTGAGTACTTTGGTTCATCAGGTTGATCCCCAGTCTCCATGGAGATTACTGAGTAGTTTAGTTCATCAGGCTGACCTCCAGTCTCCATGGAGATTACTGAGTAGTTTGGTTCATCACGCTGACCTCCAGTCTCCATGGAGATTACTGAGTAGTTTGGTTCATCAGGCTGATCCCCAGTCTCCATGGAGATTACTGAGTAGTTTGGTTCATCAGGCTGATCCCCAGTCTCCATGGAGATTACTGAGTAGTTTAGTTCATCAGGCTGACCTCCAGTCTCCATGGAGATTACTGAGTAGTTTAATTCATCAGGCTGACCTCCAGTCTCCATGGAGATTACTGAGTAGTTTAATTCATCAGGCTGACCTCCATTCTCCATGGAGATTACTGAGAAGTTTGGTTCATCAGGCTGACCCCCAGTCTTCATGGTTCATCAGGCTGACCTCCAGTCTTCATGGAGATTACTGAGTAGTTTGGTTCATCAGGCTGACCTCCAGTCTCCATGGAGATTACTGAGTAGTTTAGTTCATCAGGCTGACCTCCAGTCTTCATGGTTCATCAGGCTGACCTCCAGTCTTAATGGTTCATCAGGCTGACCTCCAGTCTTCATGGTTCATCAGGCTGACCTCCAGTCTTCATGGAGATTACTGAGTAGTTTGGTTCATCAGGCTGACCTCCAGTCTCCATGGAGATTACTGAGTAGTTTAGTTCATCAGGCTGACCTCCAGTCTTCATGGTTCATCAGGCGGACCTCCAGTCTTAATGGTTCATCAGGCTGACCTCCAGTCTTCATGGTTCATCAGGCTGACCTCCAGTCTTCATGGAGATTACTGAGTAGTTTAGTTCATCAGGCTGACCTCCAGTCTTCATGGTTCATCAGGCTGACCTCCAGTCTTAATGGTTCATCAGGCTGACCTCCAGTCTTCATGGTTCATCAGGCTGACCTCCAGTCTTCATGGAGATTACTGAGTAGTTTGGTTCATCAGGCTGACCTCCAATCTTCATTGAGATTACTGAGTAGTTTGGTTCATCAGGCTGACCTCCAGTCTCCATGGAGGAGATTACTGAGTAGTTTGGTTCATCAGGCTGACCTCCAGTCTACATGGAGGAGATTACTGAGTAGTTTGGTTCATCAGGCTGATCCCCAGTCTTCATGGAGATTACTGAGTAGTTTGGTTAATCAGGCTGACCTCCAGTCTCCATGGAGATTACTGAGTAGTTTGGTTCATCAGGCTGATCCCCAGTCTTCATGGTTCTTCAGGCTGATCCCCAGTCTTCATGGGGGAGATAACTGAGTAGTTTGGTTCATCAGGCTGACCTCCAGTCTCCATGGAGATTACTGAGTAGTTTTGTCATCAGGCTGATCCCCAGTCTTCATGGTTCATCAGGCTGACCCCCAGTCGTCATGGTGGAGAATACTGAGTAGTTTGGTTCGTCAGGCTGACCTCCAGTCTCCATGGAGATTACTGAGTAGTTTTGTCATCAGGCTGCTCCCCAGTCTTCATGGTTCATCAGGCTGACCTCCAGTCTTCATGGAGATTACTGAGTAGTTTGGTTCATAAGGCTGACCACCAGTCTTCATGGAGGAGAATACTGAGTAGTTTGGTTCATCAGGCTGACCCCCAGTCTTAATGGTTCATCAGGCTGACCTCCAGTCTCCATGGAGATTACTGAGTAGTTTGGTTCATCAGGCTGACCTCCTGTCTTCATGGAGGAGAATATTGAGTAGTTTGGTTCATCAGGCTGACCCCCAGTCTTCATGGTTCATCAGGCTGACCTCCAGTCTCCATGGAGATTACTGAGTAGTTTAGTTCATCAGGCTGACCTCCAGTCTCCTTGGAGATTACTGAGTAGTTTGGTTCATCAGGCTGACCTCCAGTCTTCATGGAGGAGATGACTGAGTAGTTTGGTTCATCAGGCTGTCCTCCAGTCTCCATGGAGATTACTGAATAGTTTAGTTCATCAGGCTGACCTCCAGTCTCCATGGAGATTACTGAGTAGTTTGGTTCATCAGGCTGACCTCCAGTCTCCATGGAGATTACTGAGTAGTTTGGTTCATCAGGCTGACCTCCAGTCTTCATGGTTCATCAGGCTGACCTCCAGTCTTCATGGAGGAGATAACTGAGTAGTTTAGTTTATCAGGCTGACCTCCAGTGTTCTCTTGAAGTTATTGAGGGATGATGATGTTTTGGCAATGTGAAGATAAGAATGGTACCTCTGTATCTGATAGAGAATTGACTATGTGAGGTGTGGCAGTTGAGAGGGTGAAGGTTATTACAGTGTCTTCAGAATTAACCTGGAAGAATCCATTGGAGGGTTTAGGTCAACTGGGACCTGGTAGAATCCATTGAAGGGTTTAGGTAAGCTGTCTGGGACCTGGAAGAATCCATTGAAGGGTTTAGGTAAACTGGGACCTGGTAGAATCCATTGAAGGGTTTAGGTAAACTGGGACCTGGTAGAATCCATTGAAGGGTTTAGGTAAACTGGGACCTGGTAGACTCCATTGAAGGGTTTAGGTAAACTGTCTGGGACCTGGGAGAATCCATTGAAGGGTTTAGGTAAACTGGGACCTGGGAGAATCCATTGAAGGGTTTAGGTAAACTGGGACCTGGTAGAATCCATTGAAGGGTTTAGGTAAACTGTCTGGGACCTGGGAGAATCCATTGAAGGGTTTAGGTAAACTGGGACCTGGTAGAATCCATTGAAGGGTGTAGGTAAACTGGGACCTGGTAGAATCCATTGAAGGGTTTAGGTAAACTGGGACCTGGTAGAATCCATTGAAGGGTTTAGGTAAACTGGGACCTGGTAGAATCCATTGAAGGGTTTAGGTAAACTGGGACCTGGTAGAATCCATTGAAGGGTTTAGGTAAACTGGGACCTGGTAGAATCCATTGAAGGGTTTAGGTAAACTGGGACCTGGTAGAATCCATTGAAGGGTTTAGGTAAACTGTCTGGGACCTGGGAGAATCCATTGAAGGGTTTAGGTAAACTGGGACCTGGTAGAATCCATTGAAGGGTTTAGGTAAACTGGGACCTGGTAGAATCCATTGAAGGGTTTAGGTAAACTGGGACCTGGTAGAATCCATTGAAGGGTTTAGGTAAACTGGGACCTGGTAGAATCCATTGAAGGGTTTAGGTAAACTGGGACCTGGTAGAATCCATTGAAGGGTTTAGGTAAACTGGGACCTGGTAGAATGCATTGAAGGGTTTAGGTAAACTGGGACCTGGTAGAATCCATTGAAGGGTTTAGGTAAACTGTCTGGGACCTGGGAGAATCCATTGAAGGGTTTAGGTAAACTGGGACCTGGTAGAATCCATTGAAGGGTTTAGGTAAACTGGGACCTGGTAGAATCCATTGAAGGGTTTAGGTAAACTGGGACCTGGTAGAATCCATTGAAGGGTTTAGGTAAACTGGGACCTGGTAGAATCCATTGAAGGGTTTAGGTAAACTGGGACCTGGTAGAATCCATTGAAGGGTTTAGGTAAACTGGGACCTGGTAGAATCCGTTGAAGGGTTTAGGTAAACTGTCTGGGACCTGGTAGAATCCATTGAAGGGTTTAGGTAAACTGGGACCTGGTAGAATCCATTGAAGGGTTTAGGTAAACTGGGACCTGGTAGAATCCGTTGAAGGGTTTAGGTAAACTGTCTGGGACCTGGTAGAATCCATTGAACGGTTTAGGTAAACTGGGACCTGGTAGAATCCATTGAAGGGTTTAGGTAAACTGGGACCTGGAAGACTACATTGAAGGGTTTAGGTAGACTGGGACCTGGTAGAATCCATTGAAGGGTGTAGGTAAACTGGGACCTGGTAGAATCCATTGAAGGGTTTAGGTAAACTGGGACCTGGTAGAATCCATTGAAGGGTTTAGGTAAACTGGGACCTGGTAGAATCCATTGAAGGGTTTAGGTAAACTGGGACCTGGTAGAATCCATTGAAGGGTTTAGGTAAACTGGGACCTGGTAGAATCCATTGAAGGGTTTAGGTAAACTGGGACCTGGTAGAATCCATTGAAGGGTTTAGGTAAACTGGGACCTGGTAGAATCCATTGAAGGGTTTAGGTAAACTGGGACCTGGTAGAATCCATTGAAGGGTTTAGGTAAACTGGGACCTGGTAGAATCCATTGAAGGGTTTAGGTAAACTGGGACCTGGTAGAATCCATTGAAGGGTTTAGGTAAACTGGGACCTGGTAGAATCCATTGAAGGGTTTAGGTAAACTGGGACCTGAAGAATCCATTGGAGGGTTTATGTAAACTGGGACCTGAAGAATCCATTGGAGGGTTTAGGTAAACTGTCTGGGACCTGAAGAATCCATTGAAGGGTTTAGGTAAACTGGGACCTGGAAGAATCCATTGAAGGGTTTAGGTAAACTGGGACCTGGTAGAATCCATTGAAGGGGTTAGGTAAACTGTCTGGGAGGTATGTGTATTGATGAAAGTGCATAGTTGGTGTACATTAATGTGTATTAATAGACAAGATATTGAGTTTCTTAAACAAAGGTGCAGATGGAGCCAGGTAACAAGAGGAGGTGGCTATTTATTTTATTTAACCTTTATTAAGCCTTCTAAATGTATTTTGTATGATGAGTATTTTGTGTAGGTAGGAGGCATATATTCTGGCCCAAACAATATTACAGTGAACGAGATATGTGTAAATTAATCTCTAGTATAGAGTTAGGAAGCACTAATCTGTCTGATGTTACCAACAGATTTAATCACCTACAGACAAATTGATTATGACCTTTCCAGGATAACTTTTCATCAATTAAAACTCTAGTGGGTGTGGCCTGTTCCATTTCAGTCCCACCAAATGAGATTGCCTTTTTTCTTTTTTACAACAATATTTCTTATTACTAGAGAATGGGCATGGCCACTAAACTTAGATTTTTTAAAAAACATTTAAAGATCATTTGTTTATCTGTAAACATTCAGAAAATGTGGCCATGCCCAAGTTGGTTTCATTAATTAGTGAATCAAAATGATTGTGTGATAAAATTTAATGGGTGTCATCAGCAATGAGAATGGGAAGTGCAGTAGAAGACCCAACAGCCGTTTGCATAAACACAACTTTACAACCAACCACTAACCACTATAAAAACTAGACTGGTTGAACCCTCAACACTAATTCTAACCCTCCACTATAAAAACTAGACTGGATAAACCCTGACCACTAATCCTCCACTATAAAAACTAGACTGGTTAAACCCTCACCACTAATTCTAACCCTCCACTATAAAAACTAGACTGGTTAAACCCTCACCACTAACCCTCCACTATAAAAACTAGACTGGTTGAACCCTCAACACTAATTCTAACCCTCCACTATAAAAACTAGACTGGTTGAACCCTCAACACTAATTCTAACCCTCCACTATAAAAACTAGACTGGTTAAACCCTGACCACTAATCCTCCACTATAAAAACTAGACTGGTTAAACCTTCACCACTAATTCTAACCCTCCACTATAAAAACTAGACTGGTTAAACCCTCACCACTAACCCTCCACTATAAAAACTAGACTGGTTGAACCCTCAACACTAATTCTAACCCTCCACTATAAAAACTAGACTGGTAAAACCCTCACCACTAATCCTCCACTATAAAAACTAGACTGGTTAAACCCTGACCACTAATCCTCCACTATAAAAACTAGACTGGTTAAACCCTCACCACAAACCCTCCACTATAAAAACTAGACTGGTTAAACCCTCAACACTAATCCTAACCCTCAGCTATAAAAACTAGACTGGTTAAACCCTCACCACTAATCCTGACCCTCCACTATAAAAACTAGACTGGTTGAACCCTCACCACAAACCCTCTGCTATAAAAACTAGACTGGTATTGAACACTGTGTCACACCACAGGACATCTTGGCCCTGGTAGATGCACAGGCATTTGCATAAACACATTGTTCTCTATCATAAACATGACTATATAACCAATTATATGTATAATCATGAAAACCATAATAACGCAATCTAGAAAGTAATATTTAATGATCAACCCGTGTCAAACGCTTTGGATAAATCTAAAAAGATGCCAAGAGCGTCTACCTTGAGATACCTAGAGATGAGATAGTTGTAGATGAGATACCTAGAGATGAGATAGTTGTAGATGAGATACATTGAGATGAGATACATAGAGATGAGATAGTTGTAGATGAGATACCTAGAGATGAGATAGTTGTAGATGAGATACATAGAGATGAGAGTTGTAGATGAGATACCTAGAGATGAGATAGTTGTAGATGAGATACATAGAGATGAGATAGTTGTAGATGAGATACATTGAGATGAGATACATAGAGATGAGATAGTTGTAGATGAGATACCTAGAGATGAGATAGTTGTAGATGAGATACATTGAGATGAGATACATAGAGATGAGATAGTTGTAGATGAGATACCTAGAGATGAGATAGTTGTAGATGAGATACATAGAGATGAGAGTTGTAGATGAGATACCTAGAGATGAGATAGTTGTAGATGAGATACATTGAGATGAGATAGTTGTAGATGAGATACATTGAGATGAGATAGTTGTAGATGAGATACATTGAGATGAGATACATTGAGATGAGATAGTTGTAGATGAGATACATTGAGATGAGATACATTGAGATGAGATAGTTGTAGATGAGATACCTAGAGATGAGATAGTTGTAGATGAGATACATTGAGATGAGATACATTGAGATGAGATAGTTGTAGATGAGATACATTGAGATGAGATACATTGAGATGAGATAGTTGTAGATGAGATACATTGAGATGAGATACATTGAGATGAGATAGTTGTAGATGAGATACCTAGAGATGAGATAGTTGTAGATGAGATACATTGAGATGAGATAGTTGTAGATGAGATACATTGAGATGAGATAGTTGTAGATGCCTTTTTCTTATTCAAAAGTTGATTGATGATTTTCCAAGTTGGCTTTAAATTATTTAAGAATTCTGGGAATGTGTTAGTAAAATATATTTTTGGGGATATCCGACGTAAGTGAGTAAATTTGTTCTTATACTTTTTGTAATTGGCAGAATTCAGTGGAGAGGGATTGGTGAGAAACATTTTAGACAACTTTTAACTGAGTATTTTTTGAGACCGGTTGTAAACCAAGGTTTCCTGAACCCTTCTGCTGCTCTCCTACGTGGTTTAACTAAGGGAAAATAATGGTGAAATACAGAAATGAAAGATGTGAGGAAAAGTCTGGTAAGCAGGCTCTACATCAGGCTGATTATAAACATTTTCCCATGAAATATCCCCCATCAACATTTTAAAGCGCTCACAATTACTTTAGTTAAATATTCTACATTTAATGCTACTAATCATTCCCATCTGTTGATTTCCAGCTGCCAACGAGAAGTGGAAGGTTGGAAAGTGGTCAGAAATGCCTACCTGCATTAGCCACATTACTCAAAGAATTAGTAAAAATATTATCAATAAGGGTGTCAGATGAACATCACTCTGTGGTCTGATAGATGAGGGGACACAGATAGATGGAGTATAACGGATTCACTCTGTGGTCTGATAGATGAGAGGACACAGATAGATGGAGTATAACGGATTCAGTCTGTGGGCTGATAGATGAGGGGACACAGATAGATGGAGTATAAAGTATTCTGATAGATGAGGGGACACAGATAGATGGAGTATAACGGATTCAGTCTGTGGGCTGATAGATGAGGGGACACAGATAGATGGAGTATAAAGTATTCTGATAGATGAGGGGACACAGATAGATGGAGTATAACGGATTCACTCTGTGGTCTGATAGATGAGGGGACACAGATAGATGGAGTATAACGGATTCAGTCTGTGGTCTGATAGATGAGGGGACACAGATAGATGGAGTATAACGGATTCAGTCTGTGGTCTGATAGATGAGGGGACACAGATAGATGGAGTATAACGGATTCAGTCTGTGGTCTGATAGATGAGGGGACACAGATAGATGGAGTATAAAGTATTCAGTCTGTGGTCTGATAGATGAGGGGACACAGATAGATGGAGTATAAAGTATTCAGTCTGTGGTCTGATAGATGAGGGGACACAGATAGATGGAGTATAACGGATTCAGAAGGTCAGATGTCAGTGAGTGGTTCGAGAGAAACACACTTTTTTTTGCGTTTGGAAATTTTATGGGATCTTTTATTTCATCTCATGAAACATGTTTAGTTTATATTTTTGTGCGGTACAGTAACCGTCAAATGGAAGTAAACTTGGAGTCATGAGATGATATGGTGTGTGTGGTCCTCCCACTACGACTCCGAAAACAGTTTTTAAAGGCTACAGATGAAATAAGTGATGATGAACTTCCCAGGGTGAGGAAAAGGCACGGAGATCTTCATGCTCTCTTCCAATAACTATCTAGGGTCTTATTCTGGTGAACTGATGACTTGACTAAGAGCTTTCACATTACCACAGCAACACCACTGACTAGCTGAACTATTTCCACGTGAGGGGAACCTGGGCCTTAAGCAGCACAGCCATGAGACAACCATAAAGTACTGTTCTGTAATGGACAGCCAGGGTGTGTGTTACATCATGTGTGTGTGTGTGTGTGTGTGTGTGTGTGTGTGTGTGTGTGTGTGTGTATCTTACATCTCTTTGAGCTCCATGATGAAGCGTTCAGTAAAGCTCTTGATCTGGTCGATGTAGAAGTTGGGAGGTTTGGCCCTCAGAGCAACACTCTCAGACGTGTCCAGCACAAAGAACAGGTCCACCGGACACTCTGAACACACACACACACACACAGGAAACATGAGCATATGACATATCTGTATATCTGTATACACATAGAACAGAAACAGTAGACAGTGCGTTCAGAAAGTATTCAGTATTCAGACCTCTTCCCTTTTTCCACATTTTGTTGCATTACAGACTTATTCTAAAATGGATTCAATTAATGTTTTTGCTCATCAATCTACACAAAATACCCCATAATGACAAAGAGAAAACAGGTGTTTAGACATTCTTGCAAATAAAAATAAAAAACAGAAATACCTTATTTACATAGTATTCAGACCCTTTGCTATGAGACTTAAAATTGAGCTCAGGTGCATCCTGTTTCCATTGATCATCCATGAGATGTTTCTACAACTTGATTGGAGGTGAATTCAATTGATTGGACATGATTTGGAAAGGCACACACCTGTCTATAAAAGGTCCCACACTTGACAGTACATATCAGAGCAAAAACCAAGCCATGAGGTCAAAGGAATTGTCCATATAGCTCCGAGACAGGATTGTGTCGAGGCACAGATCTGGGGAAGGGCACCAAAACATTTCTGCAGCATTGAAGGTCCCCAAGAACACAGTGGCCTCCATCATCCTTAAATGGAAGAAGTTTGGAACCACCAAGACTCTTCCTAGAGCTGGATGTCTGGCCAAACCCGAGCAATTGGGGAGAAGGGCCTTGGTCAGAGAGGTGACGAAGAACAATGGTCACTCTGACAGAGCTCCAGAGTTCCTCTGTAGAGATGGGAGAACCTTTGCAGAAGTACAACCATCTCTGCAGCACTCCACCAATCAGGGCTTTATAGTAGAGTGGCCAGACAGAAGCCACTCCTCAGTAAAAGGCACGTGATTGCCTGCTTGGAGTTTGCCCTAAAGGACCCTCAGACCATGAGAAAGAAGATTATCTGGTCTGGTGAAACCAAGGTTGAACTCTTTGGCCTGAACGCCAATTATCACGTCTGGTGGAAACCTTTAAAGAACCAATTAAATCAATCACAGTGTGATGTCATAGTCATGTTCCCTCTAAGATGCACGCGGTCGCCTCGGACTGCAGAAGAAATATCAGCTAGTGCAGAGAAGCATGAGATTAAGCTTCACTCATCTTTCTAGTTTTCCCCCTTAGTTAACACTATCAACGTTTCGCTCTACTGTGGGAATTGGAATCGAATCATCGCAATATTATCCACTTTCAATGTAACATACCGAAACAAAACGAACTATGCAAAACTTAGTATGCAAAAATGGTGCTGGAAGAAATGGCTGCAGTTTTAAAGGGCGTCCAACCAATTGTGCTATTGTGTGATTTTTTCACGTTATTTGTAACCTATTTTGTACATAATGTTTCTGCAACCAAATCTTACGGCAAAAAAAGAGCTTCTGGATTTCAGGACAGCGATCACTCACCTCGGATTAGACAAAGAGCTTCTGGATATCAGGACAGCGATCACTCACCTCGGATTAGACAAAGAGCTTCTGGATATCAGGACAGCGATCACTCACCTCGGATTAGACAAAGAGCTTCTGGATATCAGGACAGCGATCACTCACCTCGGATTAGACAAAGAGCTTCTGGATATCAGGACAGCGATCACTCACCTCGGATTAGACAAAGAGTTTCTGGATATCAGGACAGCGATCACTCACCTCGGATTAGACTAAGAGCTTCTGGACATCAGGACAGCGATCACTCACCTCGGATTAGACAAAGAGCTTCTGGATATCAGGACAGCGATCACTCACCTCGGATTAGACAAACAGCTTCTGGATATCAGGACAGCTATCACTCACCTCGGATTAGACAAAGAGCTTCTGGATATCAGGACAGAGATCACTCACCTCGGATTAGACAAAGAGCTTCTGGATATCAGGACAGTGATTACTCACCTCGGATTAGACAAAGAGCTTCTGGATATCAGGACAGCGATCACTCACCTCGGATTAGACTAAGAGCTTCTGGATATCAGGACAGCGATCACTCACCTCGGATTAGACAAAGAGCTTCTGGATATCAGGACAGCGATCACTCACCTCAGATTAGACAAAGATTTTTCTTAAATTAGCAAGAAGCACAAGACATTCTCCAAACACCCGACAGGGCCATCATCCCCATTATTTGCAAGAGGAGGCGACGCAGGTACAGAGGACAAAGAGCCGGATGCCTCGTCAGGACCCGGAGAAGGCGAGTGGGAAAGCTGCCATTACCGTCAATACTACTCGCCAATGTGCAATCATTGGACAATAAACTAGACGAGGTACGATCAAGAATATCCTACCAACGGAACATCAAAAACTGTAGTATCCTATGTTTCACGGAATCGCGGCTGAATGACGACATGGGTATTCAGCTAGCAGGATATACGCTGCACCGGCAAGCTAGAACAGCACACTCCGGTAAGACGAGGGGGGCAGTCTGTGCATATTTGTAAACAACAGCTGGTGCACGAAATCTAAGGAAGTCTCTAGATTTTGCTCGCCTGAAGTAGAGTATATTGTCATAAACTGCAGGCCACACTACTTGCTTAGAGAGTTTTCAGCTATATTTGTCGTGGCTGTTTATTTACCACCACAGACAGATGCTGGCACTAAGACCGCACTCAGTCAGCTGTATAAGGAAATGAGCAAACAGGAAACCACTCACCCAGAGGCGGCGCTCCTAGTGGCAGGAGACTTTGATGCAGTGAAACTTAAATCAGTTCTACCAAATTTCCATCAACATGTTAAATGTGCAACCAGAGAGAAAATAATTCTAGATCACCTGAACTCCACACACAGAGACACGAACAAAGCTCTCCCTCACCCTCAATTTGGTAAATCCGACCACAACTCTATCCTCCCGATTGAGGAGTACACCACATCAGTCACTGGTTTTATCAATAAGTACATCGAGGATGTCGTCCACACAGTGACTGTACGTACATACCCCAACCAGAAGCCATGGATTACAGGCAATATTCGCACTGAGCTAAAGGGTAGAGCTGCCGCTTTCAAGGTGCGGGACTCTATCCCGGAAGCTTACAAGAAATCCTGCTATGCCCTCCGACAAACCATCAAACAGGCAAAGCGTCAATACAGGGCTAAGATTGAATCCTACTACACCTTCTCCAACACTCGTCGGATGTGGCAGGGCTTGCAAACTATTACAGACTACAAAGCTAAATCACTTCTATGCTCGCTTCGAGGCAAGCAACACTGAGGCATGCATGAGAGCATCAGCTGTTCCGGACGACTCTGTGATCACGCTCTCCGTAGCCGACGTGAGTAAGACCTTTAAACAGGTCAACATACAAAAGGCTGCAGGCCCAGACGAATTACCAGGACGTGCGCTCCGGGCATGTGCTGACCAACTGGCAGGTGTCTTCACTCACATTTTCAACATGTCCCTGATTGAGTCTATAATACCAACATGTTTCAAGCAGACCACCATAGTCCCTGTGCCCAAGAACACAAAGGCAACCTGCCTAAATGACTACAGACCCGTAGCACTCACGTCCATAGCCATGAAGTGCTTTGAAAGGTTGGTTATGGCTCACATCAACATCATTATCCCAGAAACCCTAGACCCACTCCAATTTGCATACCGCCCAAACAGATCCACAGATGATGCAATCTCTATTGCACTCCACACTGCCCTTTCCCACCTGGACAAAAGGAACACTTATGTGAGAATGCTGTGCACTGACTACAGCTCAGCGTTCAACACCATAGTGCCCTCAAAACGTATCACTAAGATAAGGAACATGGGACTAAACACCTTCCTCTGCAACTGGATTTAAAAAAAAAATGATTTCACCTTTATTTAACCAGGTCGGCTAGTTGAGAACAAGTTCTCATTTACAACTGCGACCTGGCCAAGATAAAGCGTAGCAATTCGACACATACAACAACACAGAGTTACACATGGAATAAACAAAACATACAGTCAATAATACAGTAGAACAAAAGTAAACAAAAAGTCTATATACAGTGAGTGCAAATGAGGTAAGTTAAGGAAATAAATAGGCCATGGTGGCAAAGTAATTACAATATAGCAATTAAACACTGGGACGGTAGATCGGCAGAAGATGAATGTGCAGGTAGAGATACTGGGGTGCAAAGGAGCAAAATAAATAAATACCAGTATGGGGATGAGGTAGGTAGATGGGCTGTTTACAGATAGGCTAAGTACAGGTGTAGTGATCTGTAGACTGCTCTGACAGCTGGTGCTTAAAGCTAGTGAGGGAGATGTGAGTCTCCAGCTTCAGAGATGTTTGCAATTCGTTCCAGTCATGGGCAGCAGAGAACTGGAAGGAAAGACGACCAAAGGAGGAATTGGAATTGGATCCTGGATTTCCTGGCGCGCCGCCCCCATGTGGTGAGGGTAGGTAGCAACATATCTGCCACACTGATCCTCAACACTGGAGCTCCCCAGGGGTGTGTGCTCAGTCCCCTCCTGTACTCCCTGTTCACCCACGACTGCATGGCCAGGCATGACTCCAACACCATCATTAAGTTTGCAGACGACACAACAGTGGTAGGCCTAATCACCGACAATGACGAGACAGCCTATAGGGAGGAGGTCAGAGACCTTGCCGGTGGTGCCAGAATAACAACCTATCCCTCAAAGTAACCAAGACTAAGGAGATGATTGTGGACTACAGGAAAAGGAGAACCGAGCACACCCCCATTCTCATCTACGGGGCTGTAGTGTAGCAGGTTGAGAGCCTCAAATTCCTTGGTGTCCACATCAACAACAAACTAGAATGGTCAAATCACACCAAGACAGTGGTGAAGAGGGCACAACAAAGCCTATTCCCCCTCAGGAAACTAAAAAGATTTGGCATGCGTCCTGAGATCCTCAAACGGTTCTACAGCTGCAACATCGAGAGCATCCTGGTTGCATCACTGCCTGGTATGGCAATTGCTCAGCCTCTGACCCCAAGGCACTACAAAGGGTAGTGTGTACGGCCCAGTACATCACTGGGGCCAAGCTTCCTGCCATCCAGGACCTCTATACCAGAAGGTGTCAGAGGAAGGCCCTACAAATTGTCAGCCACCCCAGTCATAAACTGTTCTCTCTACCACTGCACGGCAAGCGGTACCAGAGTGCCAAGTCTAGGACAAAAAGGCTTCTCAACAGTTTTTACCCCCAAGCCATAAGACTCCTGAACAGGTAATCAAATTGCTACCTGGACTATTTGCATTGTGTGCCCCCCCAACCCCTCTTTTTACGCTGCTGCTACTCTCTGTTCGATCATATATGCATAGCCTCTTTAACTATACGTTCATGTACATACTACCTCAATTGGGCCGACCAACCGGTGCTCCCGCACATTGGCTAACCGGGCTATCTGCATTGTGTCCCACCACCCACCACCCGCCAACACCTCTTTTACACTACTGCTACTCTCTGTTCATCATATATGCATAATCACTTTAACCATATCTACATGCACATACTACCGCAATCAGCCTGACTAACCGGTGTCTGTATGTAGCCTCGCTACTGTATATAGCCTGTCTTTTTACTGTTGTTTTTATTTTTTGTACCTACCTATTGTTCAACTTATACCTTTTTTTGCACTTCTGGTTAGAGCCTATAAGTAAGCATTTCACTGTAAAGTCTACACCTGTTGTATTTGGCGCAGGTGAGAAATAAACTTTGATTTGATTTGAGTTGAACTGTGCAAGACATTTTGTTGTAGGCAGAGGACATTGGAATACTGCATTGACAGGCATGACTCGAGCCTGTACTCTACACAGACTGGTGCGCCATAACCAATCAGAGCTGCAATAGACCTATATGCAAATAGCCATTGCCATATATGGATCTTTTCCATTCACTTAGAACTGGACTGTGTTAACAGCATGAGCGGTCGTGAGTAGATGTGCTTGTTTGAGATCAAAGCGAGAGATGCATGTAGCCTGTTGTTCACATTCTTTGCTAGTTAGTGAGTTATTATCCCAGTTATAGCAAATTTATACTCAACAATTGTGGAGTGGTTGCTTCCTTCAAGAACACAAAATCTGTACATTTCATCTGTTAGGTAAAGAGCTTTTTTATGTCTTCAAGGGGCAGTGTTGTATTCTGAGAACAAGCTAAGTAGTGAATAGGCAGAGGGTAGCATCCTTTTCGGATTCTCTGTAATAATGGTATCGGAATAATAATGACGTTTATTTTGTTAACTGTTTTCTTTTTTTCATCAAACAACACAAAACATTTTCAGTCACGTCTTCGTCTGAAGGACAAGTGGATTAACAGGTTCATGTCAAGCTCTTCATGATTTTCTTCAAAAGTCTCATGGAATGTAGACCTACATTGAACACCACACATTGGCTGCTACTGTAGGCTGAATGACAGAACAGCTATTTCCATGTTATGGGATCCATTTTTCTCCATTGTTTTTGATGTTAAGCCACTCTGGTGGACCTACATTATGATCACATAGCCACAGTTGCCTACTTGGTCACTGTTATAACTGTAACTTAGCGGGTACAGCCTCAGAGATCACAGTAAACCACTGTTAAAACTGTAACTTAGCGGGTACAGCCTCAGTGATCACAGTAAACCACTGTTAAAACTGTCACTTAAAGCGGGTATAGCCTCAGTGATCACAGTAAACCACTGTTAAAACTGTAACTTAGTGGGTACAGCCTCAGTGATCACAGTAAACCACTGTTAAAACTGTAACTTAGCGGGTACAGTCTCAGTGATCACAGTAAACCACTGTTAAAACTGTAACTTAGCGGGTACAGCCTCAGTGATCACAGTAAACCACTGTTAAAACTGTCACTTAGCAGGTACAGCCTCAGTGATCACAGTAAACCACTGTTAAATCTGTCACTTAGCGGGTACAGCCTAAGAGATCACAGTAAACCACTGTTAAAACTGTAACTTAGCGGGTACAGCCTCAGTGATCACAGTAAACCACTGTTAAAACTGTAACTTAGCGGGTACAGCCTCAGTGATCACAGTAAACCACTGTTAAAACTGTCACTTAGCGGGTACAGCCTCAGTGATCACAGTAAACCACTGTTAAATCTGTCACTTAGCGGGTACAGCCTCAGAGGTCACAGTAAACCACTGTTAAAACTGTAACTTAGTGGGTACAGCCTCAGTGATCACAGTAAACCACTGTTAAAACTGTCACTTAGCGGGTACAGCCTCAGTGATCACAGTAAACCACTGTTAAAACTGTCAATTAAAGCGGGTACAGCCTCAGTGATCACAGTAAACCACTGTTAAAACTGTAACTTAGCGGGTACAGCCTCAGTGATCACAGTAAACCACTGTTAAAACTGTAACTTAGCGGGTACAGCCTCAGTGATCACAGTAAACCACTGTTAAAACTGTAACTTAACGGGTACAGCCTCAGTGATCACAGTAAACCACTGTTAAAACTGTCACTTAGCGGGTACAGCCTCAGTGATCACAGTAAACCACTGTTAAAACTGTAACTTAGCGGATACAGCCTCAGTGATCACAGTAAACCACTGTTAAAACTGTCACTTAGCGGGTACAGCCTCAGTGATCACAGTAAACCACTGTTAAAACTGTCACTTAGCAGGTACAGCCTCAGTGATCACAGTAAACCACTGTTAAAACTGTAACTTAGCGGGTACAGCCTCAGTGATCACAGTAAACCACTGTTAAAACTTTCACTTAGCGGGTACAGCCTCAGTGATCACAGTAAACCACTGTTAAATCTGTCACTTAGCGGGTAGAGCCTCAGAGATCACAGTAAACCACTGTTAAAACTGTAACTTAGCGGGTACAGCCTCAGAGATCACAGTAAACCACTGTTAAAACTGTAACTTAGCGGGTACAGCCTCAGTGATCACAGTAAACCACTGTTAAAACTGTCACTTAGCGGGTACAGCCTCAGTGATCACAGTAAACCACTGTTAAAACTGTCACTTAGCGGGTACAGCCTCAGTGATCACAGTAAACCACTGTTAAATCTGTCACTTAGCGGGTAGAGCCTCAGAGATCACAGTAAACCACTGTTAAAACTGTAACTTAGCGGGTACAGCCTCAGAGATCACAGTAAACCACTGTTAAAACTGTAACTTAGCGGGTACAGCCTCAGTGATCACAGTAAACCACTGTTAAAACTGTAACTTAGCGGGTACAGCCTCAGTGATCACAGTAAACCACTGTCAAAACTGTAACTTAGCGGGTACAGCCTCAGAGATCACAGTAAACCACTGTTAAAACTGTCACTTAGTGGGTACAGCCTCAGAGATCACAGTAAACCACTGTTAAACTGTCACTTAGCGGGTACAGCCTCAGTGATCACAGTAAACCACTGTTAAAACTGTAACTTAGCGGGTACAGCCTCAGTGATCACAGTAAACCACTGTTAAAACTGTAACTTAGCGGGTACAGCCTCAGTGATCACAGTAAACCACTGTTAAAACTGTCACTTAGCGGGTACAGCCTCAGAGATCACAGTAAACCACTGTTAAAACTGTAACTTAGCGGGTACAGCCTCAGAGATCACAGTAAACCACTGTCAAAACTGTAACTTAGCGGGTACAGCCTCAGTGATCACAGTAAACCACTGTTAAAACTGTCACTTAAAGCGGGTACAGCCTCAGTGATCACAGTAAACCACTGTTAAAACTGTCACTTAGCGGGTACAGCCTCAGTGATCACAGTAAACCACTGTTAAATCTGTCACTTAGCGGGTACAGCCTCAGAGATCACAGTAAACCACTGTTAAAACTGTAACTTAGCGGGTACAGCCTCAGTGATCACAGTAAACCACTGTCAAAACTGTAACTTAGTGGGTACAGCCTCAGTGATCACAGTAAACCACTGTTAAAACTGTCACTTAGCGGGTACAGCCTCAGTGATCACAGTAAACCACTGTTAAAACTGTCACTTAGCAGGTACAGCCTCAGTGATCACAGTAAACCACTGTTAAAACTGTCACTTAGCGGGTACAGCCTCAGTGATCACAGTAAACCACTGTTAAAACTGTCACTTAGCGGGTACAGCCTCAGAGATCACAGTAAACCACTGTTAAAACTGTAACTTAGCGGGTACAGCCTCAGTGATCACAGTAAACCACTGTTAAAACTGTAACTTAGCGGGTACAGCCTCAGTGATCACAGTAAACCACTGTTAAAACTGTCACTTAGCGGGTAAAGCCTCAGTGATCACAGTAAACCACTGTTAAATCTGTCACTTAGCGGGTACAGCCTCAGAGATCACAGTAAACCACTGTTAAAACTGTAACTTAGCGGGTACAGCCTCAGAGATCACAGTAAACCACTGTTAAAACTGTAACTTAGCGGGTACAGCCTCAGTGATCACAGTAAACCACTGTTAAAACTGTAACTTAGCGGGTACAGCCTCAGTGATCACAGTAAACCACTGTTAAAACTGTAACTTAGCGGGTACAGCCTCAGTGATCACAGTAAACCACTGTTAAATCTGTCACTTAGCGGGTACATCCTCAGAGATCACAGTAAACCACTGTTAAAACTGTAACTTAGCGGGTACAGCCTCAGTGATCACAGTAAACCACTGTTAAAACTGTAACTTAGCGGGTACAGCCTCAGTGATCACAGTAAACCACTGTTAAATCTGTCACTTAGCGGGTACAGCCTCAGAGATCACAGTAAACCACTGTTAAAACTGTAACTTAGCGGGTACAGCCTCAGAGATCACAGTAAACCACTGTTAAAACTGTAACTTAGCGGGTACAGCCTCAGTGATCACAGTAAACCACTGTTAAAACTGTAACTTAGCGGGTACAGCCTCAGTGATCACAGTAAACCACTGTTAAAACTGTAACTTAGCGGGTACAGCCTCAGAGATCACAGTAAACCACTGTTAAAACTGTAACTTAGCGGGTACAGCCTCAGAGATCACAGTAAACCACTGTTAAAACTGTAACTTAGCGGGTACAGCCTCAGTGATCACAGTAAACCACTGTTAAAACTGTAACTTAGCGGGTACAGCCTCAGTGATCACAGTAAACCACTGTTAAAACTGTAACTTAGCGGGTACAGCCTCAGTGATCACAGTAAACCACTGTTAAAACTGTAACTTAGCGGGTACAGCCTCAGTGATCACAGTAAACCACTGTTAAATCTGTCACTTAGCGGGTACATCCTCAGAGATCACAGTAAACCACTGTTAAAACTGTAACTTAGCGGGTACAGCCTCAGTGATCACAGTAAACCACTGTTAAAACTGTAACTTAGCGGGTACAGCCTCAGTGATCACAGTAAACCACTGTTAAATCTGTCACTTAGCGGGTACAGCCTCAGAGATCACAGTAAACCACTGTTAAAACTGTAACTTAGCGGGTACAGCCTCAGAGATCACAGTAAACCACTGTTAAAACTGTAACTTAGCGGGTACAGCCTCAGTGATCACAGTAAACCACTGTTAAAACTGTAACTTAGCGGGTACAGCCTCAGTGATCACAGTAAACCACTGTTAAAACTGTAACTTAGCGGGTACAGCCTCAGTGATCACAGTAAACCACTGTTAAAACTGTCACTTAGCGGGTACAGCCTCAGTGATCACAGTAAACCACTGTTAAATCTGTCACTTAGCGGGTACAGCCTCAGAGATCACAGTAAACCACTGTTAAAACTGTAACTTAGCGGGTACAGCCTCAGTGATCACAGTAAACCACTGTCAAAACTGTAACTTAGCAGGTACAGCCTCAGTGATCACAGTAAACCACTGTTAAAACTGTCACTTAGCGGGTACAGCCTCAGTGATCACAGTAAACCACTGTTAAATCTGTCACTTAGCGGGTACAGCCTCAGAGGTCACAGTAAACCACTGTTAAAACTGTAACTTAGTGGGTACAGCCTCAGTGATCACAGTAAACCACTGTTAAAACTGTCACTTAGCGGGTACAGCCTCAGTGATCACAGTAAACCACTGTTAAAACTGTCAATTAAAGCGGGTACAGCCTCAGTGATCACAGTAAACCACTGTTAAAACTGTAACTTAGCGGGTACAGCCTCAGTGATCACAGTAAACCACTGTTAAAACTGTAACTTAGCGGGTACAGCCTCAGTGATCACAGTAAACCACTGTTAAAACTGTAACTTAACGGGTACAGCCTCAGTGATCACAGTAAACCACTGTTAAAACTGTCACTTAGCGGGTACAGCCTCAGTGATCACAGTAAACCACTGTTAAAACTGTAACTTAGCGGATACAGCCTCAGTGATCACAGTAAACCACTGTTAAAACTGTCACTTAGCGGGTACAGCCTCAGTGATCACAGTAAACCACTGTTAAAACTGTCACTTAGCAGGTACAGCCTCAGTGATCACAGTAAACCACTGTTAAAACTGTAACTTAGCGGGTACAGCCTCAGTGATCACAGTAAACCACTGTTAAAACTTTCACTTAGCGGGTACAGCCTCAGTGATCACAGTAAACCACTGTTAAATCTGTCACTTAGCGGGTAGAGCCTCAGAGATCACAGTAAACCACTGTTAAAACTGTAACTTAGCGGGTACAGCCTCAGAGATCACAGTAAACCACTGTTAAAACTGTAACTTAGCGGGTACAGCCTCAGTGATCACAGTAAACCACTGTTAAAACTGTCACTTAGCGGGTACAGCCTCAGTGATCACAGTAAACCACTGTTAAAACTGTCACTTAGCGGGTACAGCCTCAGTGATCACAGTAAACCACTGTTAAATCTGTCACTTAGCGGGTAGAGCCTCAGAGATCACAGTAAACCACTGTTAAAACTGTAACTTAGCGGGTACAGCCTCAGAGATCACAGTAAACCACTGTTAAAACTGTAACTTAGCGGGTACAGCCTCAGTGATCACAGTAAACCACTGTTAAAACTGTAACTTAGCGGGTACAGCCTCAGTGATCACAGTAAACCACTGTCAAAACTGTAACTTAGCGGGTACAGCCTCAGAGATCACAGTAAACCACTGTTAAAACTGTCACTTAGTGGGTACAGCCTCAGAGATCACAGTAAACCACTGTTAAACTGTCACTTAGCGGGTACAGCCTCAGTGATCACAGTAAACCACTGTTAAAACTGTAACTTAGCGGGTACAGCCTCAGTGATCACAGTAAACCACTGTTAAAACTGTAACTTAGCGGGTACAGCCTCAGTGATCACAGTAAACCACTGTTAAAACTGTCACTTAGCGGGTACAGCCTCAGAGATCACAGTAAACCACTGTTAAAACTGTAACTTAGCGGGTACAGCCTCAGAGATCACAGTAAACCACTGTCAAAACTGTAACTTAGCGGGTACAGCCTCAGTGATCACAGTAAACCACTGTTAAAACTGTCACTTAAAGCGGGTACAGCCTCAGTGATCACAGTAAACCACTGTTAAAACTGTCACTTAGCGGGTACAGCCTCAGTGATCACAGTAAACCACTGTTAAATCTGTCACTTAGCGGGTACAGCCTCAGAGATCACAGTAAACCACTGTTAAAACTGTAACTTAGCGGGTACAGCCTCAGTGATCACAGTAAACCACTGTCAAAACTGTAACTTAGTGGGTACAGCCTCAGTGATCACAGTAAACCACTGTTAAAACTGTCACTTAGCGGGTACAGCCTCAGTGATCACAGTAAACCACTGTTAAAACTGTCACTTAGCAGGTACAGCCTCAGTGATCACAGTAAACCACTGTTAAAACTGTCACTTAGCGGGTACAGCCTCAGTGATCACAGTAAACCACTGTTAAAACTGTCACTTAGCGGGTACAGCCTCAGAGATCACAGTAAACCACTGTTAAAACTGTAACTTAGCGGGTACAGCCTCAGTGATCACAGTAAACCACTGTTAAAACTGTAACTTAGCGGGTACAGCCTCAGTGATCACAGTAAACCACTGTTAAAACTGTCACTTAGCGGGTACAGCCTCAGTGATCACAGTAAACCACTGTTAAATCTGTCACTTAGCGGGTACAGCCTCAGAGATCACAGTAAACCACTGTTAAAACTGTAACTTAGCGGGTACAGCCTCAGAGATCACAGTAAACCACTGTTAAAACTGTAACTTAGCGGGTACAGCCTCAGTGATCACAGTAAACCACTGTTAAAACTGTAACTTAGCGGGTACAGCCTCAGTGATCACAGTAAACCACTGTTAAAACTGTAACTTAGCGGGTACAGCCTCAGTGATCACAGTAAACCACTGTTAAATCTGTCACTTAGCGGGTACATCCTCAGAGATCACAGTAAACCACTGTTAAAACTGTAACTTAGCGGGTACAGCCTCAGTGATCACAGTAAACCACTGTTAAAACTGTAACTTAGCGGGTACAGCCTCAGTGATCACAGTAAACCACTGTTAAATCTGTCACTTAGCGGGTACAGCCTCAGAGATCACAGTAAACCACTGTTAAAACTGTAACTTAGCGGGTACAGCCTCAGAGATCACAGTAAACCACTGTTAAAACTGTAACTTAGCGGGTACAGCCTCAGTGATCACAGTAAACCACTGTTAAAACTGTAACTTAGCGGGTACAGCCTCAGTGATCACAGTAAACCACTGTTAAAACTGTAACTTAGCGGGTACAGCCTCAGAGATCACAGTAAACCACTGTTAAAACTGTAACTTAGCGGGTACAGCCTCAGAGATCACAGTAAACCACTGTTAAAACTGTAACTTAGCGGGTACAGCCTCAGTGATCACAGTAAACCACTGTTAAAACTGTAACTTAGCGGGTACAGCCTCAGTGATCACAGTAAACCACTGTTAAAACTGTAACTTAGCGGGTACAGCCTCAGTGATCACAGTAAACCACTGTTAAAACTGTAACTTAGCGGGTACAGCCTCAGTGATCACAGTAAACCACTGTTAAATCTGTCACTTAGCGGGTACATCCTCAGAGATCACAGTAAACCACTGTTAAAACTGTAACTTAGCGGGTACAGCCTCAGTGATCACAGTAAACCACTGTTAAAACTGTAACTTAGCGGGTACAGCCTCAGTGATCACAGTAAACCACTGTTAAATCTGTCACTTAGCGGGTACAGCCTCAGAGATCACAGTAAACCACTGTTAAAACTGTAACTTAGCGGGTACAGCCTCAGAGATCACAGTAAACCACTGTTAAAACTGTAACTTAGCGGGTACAGCCTCAGTGATCACAGTAAACCACTGTTAAAACTGTAACTTAGCGGGTACAGCCTCAGTGATCACAGTAAACCACTGTTAAAACTGTAACTTAGCGGGTACAGCCTCAGTGATCACAGTAAACCACTGTTAAAACTGTCACTTAGCGGGTACAGCCTCAGTGATCACAGTAAACCACTGTTAAATCTGTCACTTAGCGGGTACAGCCTCAGAGATCACAGTAAACCACTGTTAAAACTGTAACTTAGCGGGTACAGCCTCAGTGATCACAGTAAACCACTGTCAAAACTGTAACTTAGCAGGTACAGCCTCAGTGATCACAGTAAACCACTGTTAAAACTGTCACTTAGCGGGTACAGCCTCAGTGATCACAGTAAACCACTGTTAAAACTGTCACTTAGCGGGTACAGCCTCAGAGATCACAGTAAACCACTGTTAAAACTGTAACTTAGCGGGTACAGCCTCAGTGATCACAGTAAACCACTGTTAAAACTGTCACTTAGCAGGTACAGCCTCAGTGATCACAGTAAACCACTGTTAAAACTGTCACTTAGCGGGTACAGCCTCAGTGATCACAGTAAACCACTGTTAAAACTGTCACTTAGCGGGTACAGCCTCAGAGATCACAGTAAACCACTGTTAAAACTGTAACTTAGTGGGTACAGCCTCAGTGATCACAGTAAACCACTGTTAAAACTGTCACTTAGCGGGTACAGCCTCAGAGATCACAGTAAACCACTGTTAAAACTGTAACTTAGCGGGTACAGCCTCAGTGATCACAGTAAACCACTGTTAAAACTGTAACTTAGCGGGTACAGCCTCAGTGATCACAGTAAAACACTGTTAAAACTGTCACTTAGTGGGTACAGCCTCAGTGATCACAGTAAACCACTGTTAAATCTGTCACTTAGCGGGTACAGCCTCAGAGATCACAGTAAACCACTGTTAAAACTGTAACTTAGCGGGTACAGCCTCAGAGATCACAGTAAACCACTGTTAAAACTGTAACTTAGCGGGTACAGCCTCAGTGATCACAGTAAACCACTGTTAAAACTGTAACTTAGCGGGTACAGCCTCAGTGATCACAGTAAACCACTGTCAAAACTGTAACTTAGCGGGTACAGCCTCAGAGATCACAGTAAACCACTGTTAAAACTGTCACTTAGCGGGTACAGCCTCAGAGATCACAGTAAACCACTGTTAAAACTGTCACTTAGCGGGTACAGCCTCAGTGATCACAGTAAACCACTGTTAAAACTGTAACTTAGTGGGTACAGCCTCAGTGATCACAGTAAACCACTGTTAAAACTGTAACTTAGCGGGTACAGCCTCAGTGATCACAGTAAACCACTGTTAAAACTGTCACTTAGCGGGTACAGCCTCAGTGATCACAGTAAACCACTGTTAAATCTGTCACTTAGCGGGTACAGCCTCAGAGATCACAGTAAACCACTGTTAAAACTGTAACTTAGCGGGTACAGCCTCAGTGATCACAGTAAACCACTGTCAAAACTGTAACTTAGTGGGTACAGCCTCAGTGATCACAGTAAACCACTGTTAAAACTGTCACTTAAAGAGGGTACAGCCTCAGTGATCACAGTAAACCACTGTTAAAACTGTAACTTAGCGGATACAGCCTCAGTGATCACAGTAAACCACTGTTAAAACTGTCACTTAGCGGGTACAGCCTCAGTGATCACAGTAAATCACTGTTAAAACTGTCACTTAGCAGGTACAGCCTCAGTGATCACAGTAAACCACTGTTAAAACTGTCACTTAGCGGGTACAGCCTCAGTGATCACAGTAAACCACTGTTAAAACTGTCACTTAGCGGGTACAGCCTCAGAGATCACAGTAAACCACTGTTAAAACTGTCACTTAGTGGGTACAGCCTCAGTGATCACAGTAAACCACTGTTAAAACTGTCACTTAGCAGGTACAGCCTCAGTGATCACAGTAAACCACTGTTAAAACTGTCACTTAGCGGGTACAGCCTCAGTGATCACAGTAAACCACTGTTAAAACTGTCACTTAGCGGGTACAGCCTCAGTGATCACAGTAAACCACTGTTAAAACTGTCACTTAGCGGGTACAGCCTCAGAGATCACAGTAAACCACTGTTAAAACTGTCACTTAGCGGGTACAGCCTCAGTGATCACAGTAAACCACTGTTAAAACTGTCACTTAGCAGGTACAGCCTCAGTGATCACAGTAAACCACTGTTAAAACTGTCACTTAGCGGGTACAGCCTCAGTGATCACAGTAAACCACTGTTAAAACTGTCACTTAGCGGGTACAGCCTCAGAGATCACAGTAAACCACTGTTAAAACTGTAACTTAGTGGGTACAGCCTCAGTGATCACAGTAAACCACTGTTAAAACTGTAACTTAGCGGGTACAGCCTCAGTGATCACAGTAAACCACTGTTAAAACTGTCACTTAGCAGGTACAGCCTCAGTGATCACAGTAAACCACTGTTAAAACTGTCACTTAGCGGGTACAGCCTCAGTGATCACAGTAAACCACTGTTAAAACTGTCACTTAGCGGGTACAGCCTCAGTGATCACAGTAAACCACTGTTAAAACTGTCACTTAGCGGGTACAGCCTCAGTGATCACAGTAAACCACTGTTAAATCTGTCACTTAGCGGGTAGAGCCTCAGAGATCACAGTAAACCACTGTTAAAACTGTAACTTAGCGGGTACAGCCTCAGAGATCACAGTAAACCACTGTTAAAACTGTCACTTAGTGGGTACAGCCTCAGAGATCACAGTAAACCACTGTTAAAACTGTAACTTAGTGGGTACAGCCTCAGTGATCACAGTAAACCACTGTTAAAACTGTAACTTAGCGGGTACAGCCTCAGTGATCACAGTAAACCACTGTTAAAACTGTCACTTAGCAGGTACAGCCTCAGTGATCACAGTAAACCACTGTTAAAACTGTCACTTAGCGGGTACAGCCTCAGTGATCACAGTAAACCACTGTTAAAACTGTCACTTAGCGGGTACAGCCTCAGTGATCACAGTAAACCACTGTTAAAACTGTCACTTAGCGGGTACAGCCTCAGTGATCACAGTAAACCACTGTTAAATCTGTCACTTAGCGGGTAGAGCCTCAGAGATCACAGTAAACCACTGTTAAAACTGTAACTTAGCGGGTACAGCCTCAGAGATCACAGTAAACCACTGTTAAACTGTAACTTAGCGGGTACAGCCTCAGTGATCACAGTAAACCACTGTTAAAACTGTCACTTAGCGGGTACAGCCTCAGTGATCACAGTAAACCACTGTTAAAACTGTCACTTAGCGGGTACAGCCTCAGTGATCACAGTAAACCACTGTTAAAACTGTCACTTAGCGGGTACAGCCTCAGTGATCACAGTAAACCACTGTTAAATCTGTCACTTAGCGGGTAGAGCCTCAGAGATCACAGTAAACCACTGTTAAAACTGTAACTTAGCGGGTACAGCCTCAGAGATCACAGTAAACCACTGTTAAACTGTAACTTAGCGGGTACAGCCTCAGTGATCACAGTAAACCACTGTTAAAACTGTAACTTAGCGGGTACAGCCTCAGTGATCACAGTAAACCACTGTCAAAACTGTAACTTAGCGGGTACAGCCTCAGAGATCACAGTAAACCACTGTTAAAACTGTCACTTAGTGGGTACAGCCTCAGAGATCACAGTAAACCACTGTTAAAACTGTCACTTAGCGGGTACAGCCTCAGTGATCACAGTAAACCACTGTTAAAACTGTAACTTAGTGGGTACAGCCTCAGTGATCACAGTAAACCACTGTTAAAACTGTAACTTAGCGGGTACAGCCTCAGTGATCACAGTAAACCACTGTTAAAACTGTCACTTAGCGGGTACAGCCTCAGAGATCACAGTAAACCACTGTTAAAACTGTAACTTAGCGGGTACAGCCTCAGAGATCACAGTAAACCACTGTCAAAACTGTAACTTAGCGGGTACAGCCTCAGTGATCACAGTAAACCACTGTTAAAACTGTCACTTAAAGCGGGTACAGCCTCAGTGATCACAGTAAACCACTGTTAAAACTGTCACTTAGCGGGTACAGCCTCAGTGATCACAGTAAACCACTGTTAAATCTGTCACTTAGCGGGTACAGCCTCAGAGATCACAGTAAACCACTGTTAAAACTGTAACTTAGCGGGTACAGCCTCAGTGATCACAGTAAACCACTGTCAAAACTGTAACTTAGTGGGTACAGCCTCAGTGATCACAGTAAACCACTGTTAAAACTGTCACTTAGCGGGTACAGCCTCAGTGATCACAGTAAACCACTGTTAAAACTGTCACTTAGCAGGTACAGCCTCAGTGATCACAGTAAACCACTGTTAAAACTGTCACTTAGCAGGTACAGCCTCAGTGATCACAGTAAACCACTGTTAAAACTGTCACTTAGCGGGTACAGCCTCAGAGATCACAGTAAACCACTGTTAAAACTGTAACTTAGCGGGTACAGCCTCAGTGATCACAGTAAACCACTGTTAAAACTGTCACTTAGCAGGTACAGCCTCAGTGATCACAGTAAACCACTGTTAAAACTGTCACTTAGCGGGTACAGCCTCAGTGATCACAGTAAACCACTGTTAAAACTGTCACTTAGCGGGTACAGCCTCAGTGATCACAGTAAACCACTGTTAAAACTGTCACTTAGCGGGTACAGCCTCAGTGATCACAGTAAACCACTGTTAAATCTGTCACTTAGCGGGTAGAGCCTCAGAGATCACAGTAAACCACTGTTAAAACTGTAACTTAGCGGGTACAGCCTCAGAGATCACAGTAAACCACTGTTAAAACTGTCACTTAGTGGGTACAGCCTCAGAGATCACAGTAAACCACTGTTAAAACTGTAACTTAGTGGGTACAGCCTCAGTGATCACAGTAAACCACTGTTAAAACTGTAACTTAGCGGGTACAGCCTCAGTGATCACAGTAAACCACTGTTAAAACTGTCACTTAGCAGGTACAGCCTCAGTGATCACAGTAAACCACTGTTAAAACTGTCACTTAGCGGGTACAGCCTCAGTGATCACAGTAAACCACTGTTAAAACTGTCACTTAGCGGGTACAGCCTCAGTGATCACAGTAAACCACTGTTAAAACTGTCACTTAGCGGGTACAGCCTCAGTGATCACAGTAAACCACTGTTAAATCTGTCACTTAGCGGGTAGAGCCTCAGAGATCACAGTAAACCACTGTTAAAACTGTAACTTAGCGGGTACAGCCTCAGAGATCACAGTAAACCACTGTTAAACTGTAACTTAGCGGGTACAGCCTCAGTGATCACAGTAAACCACTGTTAAAACTGTCACTTAGCGGGTACAGCCTCAGTGATCACAGTAAACCACTGTTAAAACTGTCACTTAGCGGGTACAGCCTCAGTGATCACAGTAAACCACTGTTAAAACTGTCACTTAGCGGGTACAGCCTCAGTGATCACAGTAAACCACTGTTAAATCTGTCACTTAGCGGGTAGAGCCTCAGAGATCACAGTAAACCACTGTTAAAACTGTAACTTAGCGGGTACAGCCTCAGAGATCACAGTAAACCACTGTTAAACTGTAACTTAGCGGGTACAGCCTCAGTGATCACAGTAAACCACTGTTAAAACTGTAACTTAGCGGGTACAGCCTCAGTGATCACAGTAAACCACTGTCAAAACTGTAACTTAGCGGGTACAGCCTCAGAGATCACAGTAAACCACTGTTAAAACTGTCACTTAGTGGGTACAGCCTCAGAGATCACAGTAAACCACTGTTAAAACTGTCACTTAGCGGGTACAGCCTCAGTGATCACAGTAAACCACTGTTAAAACTGTAACTTAGTGGGTACAGCCTCAGTGATCACAGTAAACCACTGTTAAAACTGTAACTTAGCGGGTACAGCCTCAGTGATCACAGTAAACCACTGTTAAAACTGTCACTTAGCGGGTACAGCCTCAGAGATCACAGTAAACCACTGTTAAAACTGTAACTTAGCGGGTACAGCCTCAGAGATCACAGTAAACCACTGTTAAAACTGTAACTTAGCGGGTACAGCCTCAGTGATCACAGTAAACCACTGTTAAAACTGTCACTTAAAGCGGGTACAGCCTCAGTGATCACAGTAAACCACTGTTAAAACTGTCACTTAGCGGGTACAGCCTCAGTGATCACAGTAAACCACTGTTAAATCTGTCACTTAGCGGGTACAGCCTCAGAGATCACAGTAAACCACTGTTAAAACTGTAACTTAGCGGGTACAGCCTCAGTGATCACAGTAAACCACTGTCAAAACTGTAACTTAGTGGGTACAGCCTCAGTGATCACAGTAAACCACTGTTAAAACTGTCACTTAGCGGGTACAGCCTCAGTGATCACAGTAAACCACTGTTAAAACTGTCACTTAGCGGGTACAGCCTCAGTGATCACAGTAAACCACTGTTAAAACTGTCACTTAGCAGGTACAGCCTCAGTGATCACAGTAAACCACTGTTAAAACTGTCACTTAGCGGGTACAGCCTCAGAGATCACAGTAAACCACTGTTAAAACTGTAACTTAGTGGGTACAGCCTCAGTGATCACAGTAAACCACTGTTAAAACTGTAACTTAGCGGGTACAGCCTCAGTGATCACAGTAAACCACTGTTAAAACTGTCACTTAGCGGGTACAGCCTCAGTGATCACAGTAAACCACTGTTAAATCTGTCACTTAGCGGGTACAGCCTCAGAGATCACAGTAAACCACTGTTAAAACTGTAACTTAGCGGGTACAGCCTCAGAGATCACAGTAAACCACTGTTAAAACTGTAACTTAGCGGGTACAGCCTCAGTGATCACAGTAAACCACTGTTAAAACTGTAACTTAGCGGGTACAGCCTCAGTGATCACAGTAAACCACTGTTAAAACTGTAACTTAGCGGGTACAGCCTCAGAGATCACAGTAAACCACTGTTAAAACTGTCACTTAGTGGGTACAGCCTCAGAGATCACAGTAAACCACTGTTAAAACTGTCACTTAGCGGGTACAGCCTCAGTGATCACAGTAAACCACTGTTAAAACTGTAACTTAGTGGGTACAGCCTCAGTGATCACAGTAAACCACTGTTAAAACTGTAACTTAGCGGGTACAGCCTCAGTGATCACAGTAAACCACTGTTAAAACTGTCACTTAGCGGGTACAGCCTCAGTGATCACAGTAAACCACTGTTAAAACTGTCACTTAGCGGGTACAGCCTCAGAGATCACAGTAAACCACTGTTAAAACTGTAACTTAGTGGGTACAGCCTCAGTGATCACAGTAAACCACTGTTAAAACTGTAACTTAGCGGGTACAACTTCAGTGATCACAGTAAACCACTGTCAAAACTGTCACTTAAAGAGGGTACAGCCTCAGTGATCACAGTAAACCACTGTTAAAACTGTCACTTAGCGGGTACAGCCTCAGTGATCACAGTAAACCACTGTTAAATCTGTCACTTAGCGGGTACAGCCTCAGAGATCACAGTAAACCACTGTTAAAACTGTAACTTAGCGGGTACAGCCTCAGAGATCACAGTAAACCACTGTTAAAACTGTCACTTAAAGCGGGTACAGCCTCAGTGATCACAGTAAACCACTGTTAAAACTGTCACTTAGCGGGTACAGCCTCAGTGATCACAGTAAACCACTGTTAAATCTGTCACTTAGCGGGTACAGCCTCAGAGATCACAGTAAACCACTGTTAAAACTGTAACTTAGTGGGTACAGCCTCAGAGATCACAGTAAACCACTGTTAAAACTGTAACTTAGCGGGTACAGCCTCAGTGATCACAGTAAACCACTGTTAAAACTGTAACTTAGCGGGTACAGCCTTAGTGATCACAGTAAACCACTGTTAAAACTGTAACTTGGCGGGTACAGCCTCAGTGATCACAGTAAGCCACTGTTAAAACTGTCACTTAGCGGGTACAGCCTCAGTGATCACAGTAAACCACTGTTAAAACTGTAATTTAGCGGGTACAGCCTCAGTGATCACAGTAAACCACTGTTAAAACTGTCACTTAGCTGGTACAGCCTCAGTGAACATTGATCATAGGCAAGTCCTACATGTTAAATCTTCATTGACTTTCCTATGGTTTCCATTTCAATTCAAAAAGCCACATTGATTGATTGGTTGAAAGATTTAATGATTGATTGATTAGCAATTAAGTGGCCCCTAACACTGATCTATAGCCAGTTTCAATCCCCAGTCACCCTAGTGGTAGGTTAGGACGTGGGGAGGGTTAGCTGATCCTAGATCTGTGCATAGGACAACTCCCTCTCTGAGCATCTGCAGCTGTGATAGCTAGGTAGACTGTAGCCTACCTACAGCAGGACCAACGACCAGACCAGCTAGTTTATGCCAGGCATTAGCTATGATTTTAGCATTGTATATCTTACTAAACCTGCTTTAGCTCTGACATAGGCTATAGCTAACTTCCATCTAAACATCTGGCCAAGACACAGATACCCCGTTTTCTCTCTCTGTGGCTTTTAACTTGTTTCTCAACCCCAAAGAGCTTGCTTGGGTCCGTCTTAATGACATAGCATACACAGACAGATAATACTGGTCAACCCAGAACATAAGTCTGTTTTTTTTACATCTAGAAACATTAACTTTATAAACTCACCCCAGAACTTGGGTCTGTCGGTCTGCTGTGCGAGCGCCACGGCAAACATCGCACCGACGCACAGAACGGAGAGAACTCCACGAGCCTCCATGGCTGTTTATTCGGTTAACACTAAACTTTCAAACCCAAATCACCCCAAACCGTCTCCAACCCGAACCTCCGAACTGAACTTCAGAAGATGGATGAAACCGGAGCTCTGTCAATGTTCTAATTCCGTTAGCCCGTTACAACCCCCGAGCCAACCCGGGAGCGCGCATTGGACGGAACGCCTTGAGAAGAGGAGGAGTGGAATTCACGGATAAATAATCTGAAGATTTCTGTTGAATTCTGAAAACTGTAACTAGCCAGTAATAGCTGCAAAACTGCCCATCTTCCTAAGAAACACACTATTCTTACAGCAACCATGGGACCTTGCTATGGCTTTGTATTAGTGAGATATTCTCCCATTGTTCTGTCTATGGGCCTCATGGGGTAAACATCTGGAAAAAGCAAAGTCAAGTTCAACTCTAGTATTCTGTGTTCTTTGATTCCTTAGTTACAGATTAAACATGATTCCTACATGATTCCTTAGTTACAGATTAAACATGATTCCTTAGTTACAGATTAAACATGATTCCTGCATGATTCCTTAGTTACAGATGAAACATGATTCCTTAGTTACAGATGAAACATGATTCCTACATGATTCCTTAGTTACAGATTAAACATGATTCCTACATGTAGTCAACATCACACACACTGCTTAAGTAGTTTTGGGGGCTATCTGTACTTTACTCTACTATTTATATTTTTGACTAATTTTACTTTAATACATTCCTAAAGAAAATAATGTACTTTCTACTCCATACATTTTCCCTGACACCCAAAAGTACTCGTTACATTTTGATAGGAAAATCGTCCAATTCACACATCAAGAGAACATCCCTGGTCATCCCTACTGCCTCTGATCTGGAGGACTCACTAAACAGAGAACATCCCTGGTCATTCCTACTGCCTCTGATCTGGAGGACTCACTAAACAGAGAACATCCCTGGTCATCCCTACTGTCTCTGATCTGGTGGACTCACTAAACACACATGCTTCATTTGTAAATTATGTCTGAGTGTTGTGGTGTTGTAGTGTCTGAGTGTTGTAGTGTTGTGGTGTTGTAGTGTCTGAGTGTTGTAGTGTCTGAGTGTTGTAGTGTCTGAGTGTTGTAGTGTTGTAGTGTCTGAGTGTTGTAGTGTTGTAGTATCTGAGTGTTGTAGTGTTGTAGTATCTGAGTGTTGTAGTGCTGTAGTGTCTGAGTGTTGTAGTGTTGTAGTGTCTGAGTGTTGTAGTGTTGTAGTGTCTGAGTGTTGTAGTTTTGTAGTGTCTGAGTGTTGTAGGTGTAGTGTCTGAGTGTTGTAGTGTTGTAGTGTCTGAGTGTTGTAGTGTTGTAGTATCTGAGTGTTGTAGTGCTGTAGTGTCTGAGTGTTGTAGTGTTGTAGTATCTGAGTGTTGTAGTGTTGTAGTGTCTGAGTGTTGTAGTTTTGTAGTGTCTGAGTGTTGTAAGTGTAGTGTCTGAGTGTTGTAGTGTTGTAGTGTCTGAGTGTTGTAGTGTTGTAGTGTCTGAGTGTTGTAGTGTTGTAGTGTCTGAGTGTTGTAGTGTCTGAGTGTTGTAGTGTCTGAGTGTTGTAGTGTTGTAGTGTCTAAGTGTTGTAGTGTCTGAGTGTTGTAGTGTTGTAGTGTCTGAGTGTTGTAGTGTTGTAGGTGTAGTGTCTGAGTGTTGTAGTGTTGTAGTGTCTGAGTGTTGTAGTGTCTGAGTGTTGTAGTGTTGTAGTGTTTTAGTGTTGTAGTGTTGTAGTGTCTAAGTGTTGTAGTGTTGTAGTGTCTGAGTGTTGTAGTGTTGTAGTGTCTGAGTGTTGTAGTGTCTGAGTGTTGTAGTGTTGTAGTGTCTGAGTGTTGTAGTGTTGTCTGAGTGTTGTAGTGTCTGAGTGTTATAGTGTTGTAGTGTTGTAGTGTATGAGTGTTGTAGTGTTGTAGTGTCTGAGTGTTGTGGTGTCTGAGTGTTGTAGTGTTGTAGTGTCTGAGTGTTGTAGTGTTGTAGTGTCTGAGTGTTGTAGTGTTGTAGTGTCTGAGTGTTGTAGTGTTGTAGTGTTGTAGTGTCTGAGTGTCGTAGTGTTGTAGTGTCTGAGTGTTGTAGTGTCTGAGTGTTGTAGTGTCTGAGTGTTGTAGTGTCTGAGTGTTGTAGTGTTGTAGTGTTGTAGTGTCTGAGTGTTGTAGTGTTGTAGTGTTGTAGTGTTGTAGTGTCTGAGTGTTGTAGTGTCTGAGTGTTGTAGTGTTGTAGTGTTGTAGTGTCTGAGTGTTGTAGTGTTGTAGTGTTGTAGTGTCTGAGTGTTGTAGTGTTGTAGTGTCTGAGTGTTGTCATGTTGTAGTGTCTGAGTGTTGTGGTGTCTGAGTGTTGTAGTGTTGTAGTGTCTGAGTGTTGTAGTGTCTGAGTGTTGTAGTGTTGTAGTGTCTGAGTGTTGTAGTGTCTGAGTGTCTGAGTGTTGTAGTGTTGTAGTGTCTGAGTGTTGTAGTGTCTGAGTGTTGTAGTGTTGTAGTGTCTGAGTGTTGTAGTGTTGTAGTGTCTGAGTGTTGTAGTGTTGTAGTGTCTAAGTGTTGTAGTGTTGTAGTGTCTGAGTGTTGTAGTGTCTGAGTGTTGTAGTGTTGTCTGAGTGTTGTAGTGTCTGAGTGTTATAGTGTTGTAGTGTTGTAGTGTATGAGTGTTGTAATGTTGTAGTGTCTGAGTGTTGTGGTGTCTGAGTGTTGTAGTGTTGTAGTGTCTGAGTGTTGTAGTGTTGTAGTGTCTGAGTGTTGTAGTGTTGTAGTGTCTGAGTGTTGTAGTGTCTGAGTGTTGTGGTGTCTGAGTGTTGTAGTATTGTAGTGTCTGAGTGTTGTAGTGTTGTAGTGTCTGAGTGTTGTAGTGTTGTAGTGTTGTAGTGTCTGAGTGTTGTAGTGTTGTAGTGTCTGAGTGTTGTAGTGTTGTAGTGTCTGAGTGTTGTGGTGTCTGAGTGTTGTAGTGTTGTAGTGTCTGAGTGTTGTAGTGTCTGAGTGTTGTAGTGTTGTAGTGTTGTAGTGTCTGAGTGTTGTAGTGTCTGAGTGTTGTAGTGTCTGAGTGTTGTAGTGTTGTAGTGTCTGAGTGTTGTAGTGTCTGAGTGTTGTAGTGTCTGAGTGTTGTAGTGTTGTAATTTCTTAGTGTTGTAGTTTCTGAGTGTTGTCGTGTCTGAGTGTTATAGTGTTGTAGTGTCTGAGTGTTGTAGTGCCTGAGTGTTGTAGTGTTGTAGTTTCTGAGTGTTGTAGTTTCTGAGTGTTGTTGTGTCTAAGTGTTGTAGTGTTGTAGTGTCTGAGTGTTGTCGTGTTGTAGTGTTGTAGTTTCTGAGTGTTGTAGTTTCTGAGTGTTGTCGTGTTGTAGTGTTGTAGTGTCTGAGTGTTGTAGTGTCTGAATGTTGTCGTGTTGTGGTGTTGTAGTGTCTGAGTGTTGTCGTGTCTGAGGGTTGTAGTGTCTGAGTGTTGTAGTGTTGTACTGTCTGAGTGTTGTCGTGTTGTAGTGTTGTAGTTTCTGAGTGTTGTAGTGTCTGAGTGTTGTCGTGTCTGAGTGTTGTAGTGTCTGAGTGTTGTAGTGTTGTAGTGTTGTAGTGTTGCCGTGCGCCCCTGGCAATCCGTCAATAAAAATAAAAAAATAACATTTTGCCGTCTGGTTTTCTTAATATAAGGAAGATGATTTATACTATTCCATTTACTTTCCATACTTACGTTTTTTTTAAACCAAATACTTTTTTGACTTTTACTCAAGTAGTATTTTACTGGGTGACTTTTACTCAAGTAGTATTTTACTGGGTGACTTTTACTCAAGTAGTATTTTACTGGGTGACTTTTACTTTTACTTGAGTCATTTTCTATTAAGGTATCTTTACTTTTACTCAAGTAGAAAAATGTACACGCACACACGCGCACGTACGCACACGCACGCGCACGCACCTACACACACGCACGTACGCACGCACACACACGCACAACTCTATGAAAAAAACATGACTGTCCTGTTTTTTGTATTCATATTTCAGCCCTGATGGTTGAATAAAATTTCTCACAAGTTCATGCGTCTCTCTGTGTGTCAAATCAAGTCTTATTGGTCACATACAATAACATCTGCTAACCATGTGTAAGTGTAGCGAAATGCTTGTGCTTCTAGTTCCCGACCATGCAGTAATATCTAACAAGTAATCTAACAATTCCAGAACAACTACCTAACACACAAATATAAAGGGATGGAATAAGAATATGTACATATAAATATATGGATGAGCAACGACCGAGCGGCACAGGCTTGATGCAGTAGATGGTATAAAATACAGTATATACATGTGAGATGAGTAATTCGAGATATGTAAACATTATTAACATGGCATTATTAAAGTAACTAGTGATACATTTATTTTGGTGGCCAATGAGTTCAATAGGTGTGTGTGCGAGTATGTGTGTGTACAAGAATGTGTGTATGCTCGTGCATGTGTGTGTGTGTGTGAGTGTATGACTGTGTGTATATGTGTGTATATGTGTGTGTGTGTGTGTGTGTGTGTGTGTAAGAGTGTGTTGCTGAGGGCAAGAGGGAAGAGTTTCCACACATCTGTTTTACTTCAGTGTCCAGACCAGACCTGAACATGAAAGGCTGAGTAAGAGACAAGAAAGAGAGAGAGAAGGACTGGGTGAGACAACCTGGCCTCATAGACTAGACGTAACATAGTAAATGACAGCCTGGTCTCATAGACTAGACGTAACATAGTAAATGACAGCCTGGTCTCATAGACTAGACGTAACATAGTAAATGACAGCCTGGTTTCATAGACGAGACGTAACATAGTAAATGTAAATCCGAGACACTCAAATGATGATATGATATTTTACATTTGGTTACATAACACAGGTTACTTAATTCAAAAACATTACATACCAACCTAACCTTAACCCTAACTCCTAACCTTAACCCTAACTCCTAACCTTAACCCTAACTCCTAAATGTAACCCTAACCTTAACCCTAACTCCTAAATGTAACCCTAACTCCTAAATGTAACCCTAACTCCTAAATGTAACCCTAACCTTAACCCTAACTCCTAAATGTAACCCTAACCTTAACCCTAACTCCTAAATGTAACCCTAACCTTAACCCTAACTCCTAAATGTAACCCTAACCTTAACCCTAACTCCTAAATGTAACTTTAACCTTAACCCTAACTCCTAAATGTAACCCTAACTCCTAAATGTAACTCTAACCTTAACCCTAACTCCTAAATGTAACCCTAATTCCTAAATGTAACCCTAACCTTAACCCTAACTCCTAAATGTAACCCTAACTCCTAAATGTAACCCTAACCTTAACCCTAACTCCTAAATGTAACCCTAACCTTAACCCTAACTCCTAAATGTAACCCTAACTCCTAAATGTAACTCAGCTAGATGGCGGCAGGTAGCCTAGTGGTTAGAGTGTTGGACCAGTAACCGAAAGGTTGCTGGATCGAATCCCGAGCTGACAAGGTAAAAATCTGTCGTTCTGCCACTGAACAAGGCAGTTAACTCACTGTTCCTAGGCTGTCATTGTAAATAATAATTTGTTCTTAACTGACTTAACAGGGAGGAGAAATAAAAGATCATGTTTTCTGCCTAGCTGGAATTCGTAGCATATATTATGTTTTGATTATTGCAACATATCATACGAAATGGCGGATGGACATAGACAAATTAATACATATCATACTAAATTTAAACATATCATACTAAAGTGGTTGGGATTTACGTATAGAATAATATAAAACGATCTGAGAGCAGGTTGAGTGAGACAGAGGTTCTGATTCCCAGCTAGAGTTAGAGTACCGCCTGGTGGTTTAGAAAGGAAATGAGGAGGCATGTGGAGGGTGTGGAGGGGACTGATGGAGGGAAGGAGGTCTTGATTTATAAAGTATGTGTGGGAGTAAAGGAATATTAAAAACTCTGTGTGTGTGTGTGTGTGTGTGTGTGTGTGTGTGTGTGTGTGTGTGTGTGTGTGTGTGTGTGTGTGTGTGTGTGTGTGTGTGTGTGTGTGTGTGTGTGTGTGTGTGTGTGTGTGTGTGTGTGTGTGTGTGTGGACTGAGACTGCAGAGGGAATCTGGCCTAAACTCAGAGTTTCCAGTGAGATCACTGTTTCAGAGAGAAAAGTGCTTTTAGAGAGGGGAGAGAGAGACAGAGGGGAGAGAGAGGGATGGAGGGAGAGGGGAGAGAGAGGGATGGAGAGAGGGACAGAGGAGAGTGGGAGAGGGGAGAGAGGAGAGGGGAGAGAGGGACGGAGGGAAGGAGGAGAGTGGGAGAGGGGAGAGAGGGATGGAGG